>NC_139578.1:12494466-12626966 GCF_946808225.1 Silurus aristotelis
GCTGGATAAATTGAATTTGTAAAAAATAAAACATTACTGTTCTTTAGTTTGTTTTATACTCACTTCTCTCTCTCTCTCTCTCTCTCTCTCTCTCTCTCTCTCTCTCTCTCTCTCTCTCTCTCTCTCTCTCTCTCTTCTCTCTCTCTCTCTCTCTCTGTCTCTTTCTCTCTCTCTCTCTCTCTCTCTCTCTCTCTCTCTCTCTCTCTCTCTCTCTCTCTCTCTCACTCTCTCTCTCTCTTTTCAGCTCCTATCACACAGGGAGCAGGGGTGAACTTCACCATGGCGGACATGCCCAGCCAACCATATTACCATGACCTGAACTCAGTGAGCTTACACCGCTCACTGTCCTCCCCTCCTGGCAGGTAAGCACACACACTTCTGCACACACACACATACAGCACAAATGATCCCGATAATAAATCAAAGTCTTATATTTACACACATCCACCTAAAAACAGTGAAAGATCTGATTGAATATTTTACTCAAATCTGTTTTGTCTCTGCAGTAAGCGACCTAAGACTGTTCCAGAGGACAGCATGGAGACGAGTCCCACAGGCCCGGACTTTTACTCCTCTCCTAGCTCACCAGTTAGTCGACCCTGGCATGAGAGAGACCAAGGTAAGAGAGCAAAAGATTGAGGAAGAGAATGAGAGAGAGACAGATAGAGAGAGGGAGACCGAAAGAGATATCAAAGTTTTTAGAGATACAGAAAATACAGATAACTTTTCTGGTTTTCTTCCACCTCAGAGAAACACACAAGTAGGTCTATTAGCTACTCTAATCTGGTGTTCCAGTGTTCCCTGAGCCTGACAGATTCTGAAAACAAATTAAATCTTCTTCTTCTTCTTCTTCTTCTTCTTCTTCTTCTTCTTCTTCTTCTTCTTTCAGCTTCTCCCATTAGGGGTCGCCACAGAGGATCATCCGTCTCCATACCCCCCTGTCCTCTACATCTGTCTCTTTCAAACCAATTAAAAACAAAGAGCAACCCTAGTAAAATTTATATCATTGCTTTACATATAATCAAAAGAAGAGTGTGTGTGCGTTTCTGTATTATATAGACATTTCGCCTATTTTTGCAAATTTCAACGTATTTCAGCATTTTACTTTTATCCTTTTGTTCCTTTAAAAGATTTATGTGACTCCTCAGGCTACACACCTGCACACTGCAGTCTTTGTACATTTCTTAGCACAAACATGTAGCCAGAAACAAATCGGAAAACAAAACAGCAAGAAAAGAAAATCTCAAAGCAAGATGTACCAAAGCATAACATCTACTAAACATGCATTTTTGACATTCAATCAAAACCCAATTACTAGCATTTATCAGTCTAATGGCTAGCATTGGGGCTTTAAATGTACAGTCACGGTGTGAGGATTTTGTAAAATCTAAGGTTTAATACAGTAATATAGCAAATAATAGTCATTTACTGAACTCAGTAAATAGAAGTTTCATCTCTCAACAGTTTGCTGCAACATGAGAAAAAGAAAACACATGCCTAATAAATCCTTATCAATCTTCCTGAGCAAGCTGTTAAGTCAGACTCTAATATCCAGAACACATTTGATCATGTGACCTAAACCTCTCATCCTAACCCTCTCTGCTCTTCTTGGTTGAGAAATGTTACTCAATTTCTGAATCATCTGCAAATCAGTGCAAATTGTAAATATATGTTGGCATGCGATTAAAAATATTTGCATGCTTTGGTGTTCTTACCTGATAGTGGTCATCCACAAATGAAAATTATGCAAGGAGCTGATTCAGGATTTATGTTACAGCAATCTATTAGATGATAAAGTGATGCAGCACTCCCCAACCTGCCTTCTCATCTAGAACATGAACTATTTTTTTTGGTCTATAAAAATCAAATGTGTGAAAAAAAAAATTATATATGTATATATATAAAACACTTTTTGTTAACTGATTTAAAAAAAAAAAATACATATAAATATATATCAAGTTATATGCAGAATTTAAGTTTTTCTAATATGGCAAAAAAAAAAAAAATTATTATTTCGTCTACAAAATTAATTTCACCTTTTTTGAAGGACCGTAGAATAAACTATAAGCCTACACGTGGTCCTAATGGGAATGTGGTGCCATTTGCCAGTTCCTTGGGCCCGTACTCTGTCTCTGTTAGCCTGCTTTGTAAGGTTATGAGTCTTATTTTCCTTCCCTGAATCACAGTGATAAACTGGTTTTATCAACTTCCTTTTGCAGCTCATTGAACCTTGTTAACTCCCAAGTACTCAATCGCGCCGGTCAAAAACACAAATCCCTCACCGTCAGCCCTGTCTCAAATGCGTAGTACCACTTTGTGCTCTTTACAAACACTGCTTTTGAAACATTTCATTTGCCAGTTGTGCAGCTTTCTGCTCTGCTAACGTTTCTCCCCCACTGAGAAGGACTTGTTTGTTTTTGCTAGCGGTGATTTAAACCTCAGATAAGCCCACTTCTCTTGTGTTTTCACTTTCGCATGGTTACAAAAGAAAGACAAAGCCAAGTTTTACTGTGGGACAGCTTGTAATTGAAACAGGACCCACTAGTGTGCATTTGTATTTACCTATGGTAAAAGTACACAAAGTACAATTCCATTCAGAATTTACGTTTTAAGGTTAGCTCTTCTCTGCATTGCATATTCTTATCTTGAAGGTCCTTGTTCAAGGTGTTAAGATTGGGTTTGATTAAAAAGAAGCCATGAGGGTCAAGGTTGTCACAGTACCACTCGAGTTTTGTCTTTGTGTGTTCATTAACAACAAAACGACACCCAAATCTGATACACAAACTTATTTATGTTATGATTTTTTTATTTTATTTCTTTGGCTCCTGTCCAGACAACCAGTTTACTGTAGCTTGGTGAACTCATAACTGCCCATTGGGGTCTCTTGAGTAGTGTTGTCTTGAGTTGAGGAAGCTGACCTCTAACCCCTTTGTGTTCAGTTAACTTTTTGCGTGGCTTAGTAATTGATTGGCCACTGACTTTACTGTGGCGTGTGGCAGCAGTTAAACTTGACCCAACATCTTAAGTGACTGTGTTAAGGGGTCAAAGCCAGGCTGTGACCCCAGAGGTTAGGTGAGACACATGACCCAAACACCCAAGGGGACTGGTAAAGGGGGGATGGGTTTGGGACTGAAAGAGCGAGACAGAGAGTGAGAGAGACTGTGTGCTGTGGGATCAGAGGCAAGGATCAGAGGCAAGAATGGCAGGTGTGTTTGTGTGTGTGTGTGTGTGTGTGTGTGTGTGTGTGTGTGTGTGTGTGTGTGTGTGTGTGAGAGAGAGAGCATGAGAGAAAGAGAGAACAAGATGCAAGAAAGAGAGGAAAAGAGAGGCAGACAGGTGCAGCAGCGTCTGTTTGAACTTGTCCCTTGACGACTGACAGGTGGCCAGCATGTGGGAGAGAGAAACTGACAGAGAGAAGGAAAGAAGGAAAATTGCAAGTTTAAAAAATGTGTATGTGTGTGCCTTTGTCTGTGTGTGTGTGTGTGTGTGTGTGTGTGTGTGTGTGTGTGTGTGTGTGTGTGTGTGTGTGTGTGTGTGTGTGTGTGTGTGTGTTAACTTAAAACACTCCTCTGATGGGTTAGCTCCTCCCCGGTTTCTTTTGTTTTTAAATATTTTTGGTTACGTCCTTGGCTTAGCATGCTAGTGACATTAGCTTGCTAAAAGGTCGATATTGAGGGGTTAGTGGTGGAGTGAAGAGGGTGATGGCAGAGGAGTGAAGGGATGGATAGTGGAGGAGTGGACAGAGGGGGATAGTGAAGGGGATAGTAATAAGTGGAGAAGGATAGTGGAAGAATGGGGGATAATGCAGGAGTGGAGCGGGGGAGGTGAATGGAGATAGTGGAGGTATGGAGAAAGGGATAATGTAGGAGTGTGGAGGGGATAGTGGAGAAGTGAAGAGGGGGATAGTAGAGGTATGGCGAGAGGGAACGTGGAGGAGTAGAAAGAGGGATGGTGGAGGATTGGAAAGGGGGATTGTGGAGGAGTGGAGAGGGGGATTGTGAAGGATTGGAGAAGGGGATAGTGGAGGAGTGGAGACAAGGATAGTGGAGGATTGGAGAGGGGGATTGAGGAGGTGTGGAGAGGGGGATAGTGGAGGAAGTAAAGCATGTTCAGTATAGAGCTCATGAGAAAGAGGGATTTTAGAGCCTTTATAACAGGGGAAGGTTTGATATTAAAGCCATATGAGGCCATGACAGAAGCAGAGCAGCTCAGCCAACACACACACACACACACACACACACACACACACACACACACACACACACACACACACACACACACACACACACACACACACACACACACACACACACACACACACACACTTCATTTGCTTCTTCTAATGTAAACTTTGTGGAATGACTTTGACGTTGTTTGGCCTCCTCCCTGACACAATTCACAACCCCCCTCCACTTTTTCTCTCTTTCTATCTCTCATATGCACTGTGCACTCAGGGAAAAGTTTGATAGCAAACAGCTGCTTTCATTGGGAAAAAAAAGCTTTCCAAAAACTGTTTTGTCCCCATGTACATCCACACTCTCTTTAGCTAAAAGTTAGTGGTCACTTAACCATCCCTCCCAATTCAAGCATTAGTGAGTTCAGGACACACACAATCTTAATAAACCTTAAAGCATACAAATACATCTTATAGACAACAATTGTGCACTTTCAATTTTGTACATAATGTGTGGTAATGGGGCAGCATGGTACAGCAGCATTTACAGCATTTAGCAAATCCTTTTTCCAAAGTCTCTCTCTCTCTCTCTCTCTCTCTCTCTCTCTCTCTCTCTCTCTCTCTCTCTCTCTCTCTCTCTCTCTCTCTCACTTTATCACACTCATACACACATTCCTGAGGCAGTTCTGTTGAAAGAGGTGTGGTGACCAAATATTCCTCACGTCTACCATGTACTGTATACTGCCATATCTCATGCACACACACACACACACACACACACACACACACACACACACACACACACACACACACACACACACACACACACACACACACACACACACAGAGTTAAGGGTGTGATTACATAATTACCTAAAAACACAAGGTCATTTTATTCTTGCAGAATTTTTTTACAGTTGTCCTCTCATTATCTGTAGACGTTTATTGAAATATACTGACAGCTACTCTGTCTGTTTTAAACACACATACACATGCATGCACAAAGAGAAAGAGAGAGAGAGAGAGAGAGAGAGAGAGAGAGAGAGAGAGAGAGAGAGAGAGAGAGAGAGAGAGAGAGAGCAAGTGAGGAAATTCCCTGCATTCCGCTGCCTTTTGTCTTCATATAGCCACATATATTACCTTGACACTAAAATGAGGGAGAAGCATAGTGTGTATATGTGACTGTCTACAAACGGACTCACCTTAATGTTATGTTTTCTCAACGTACACATAAACAGCTGACAAACAACAGTGAGCCACACATTTAGATACATTAGTCTCCTAGCAGAGATCCACTCAGAGACATTTTCAAGCGTGAGAGCAGCATCTTCAACACAATGTTAGACAGCAAATTTTTCATAATCTCTAGAGCCTAGATGTAAAGTAATTTAAACGACTGGCTGTCATGGCGATGAGTAAAAATAAACAGCAAAGAAAAAGAACATGACTGCTGAAAGTTCATTCTGGTTCACTAATAATAACTACTATAAAACAAGCTGCAGGCTCTTTATTAAAAGTTCACGAAGGGCACATTCAGGGCTTTAGTGAAGCTTGGATTTATAGTTGCTCCTAAATGTGATTGGTCCGATGGATTTGTGCCAGAATCACATTCCATTCAACTCGGTCCTGATTAGGATTGCGAGCATGAGTCGGCAGAATCAATGACGTCAATAATTTTTTTTAAAGTCACTGAAGTACATTTTTATTGCCAAAACGTCCCCCAAATTACAAAAAGGGCTGTGGAATGCAAAAAGTTTATTATACACAGGTTGTATAATGTAGAAGAAGGTGAGGAGACAAGGCACACACATATCCAACAGAACTTTTTAAAATAAACGTCTTAAAAAACATTAAAAACATTCTATTAATATTTAGTTGCACCTGTACTGTTTATTTACTTTTATTATATATATATTTGTATATATATATATATATATATATATATATATATATATATATATATATATATATATATATATATATATATATATATATATTTTTTTTTATTATTATTTATTTCCTGACCAGCTATGTTTAACTATGTGTGTCTCTCCTGTAGCTGAGATATCCTCTCCCACTATGAAGAAGGCGGAGAAACCGCTGTTTAGCCCCACCTCTCCACAAGACTCCTCCCCACGCCTGACTACATTTCCCCAGCATCATCACCCAAGCCTAACCAGCGTGGGTCACAGTGGTATGTTTTCACCAAAACAAATTACACTTTCACACAATACATAGGTGGACCTGTTCAGTCAAGTACATATTCAAGATAAAGCTGCTAAAATTATACATCTCATCAATAGTAAACATGCCATTCCTGAAACCAGTCATATTAGATGGCAGGAACTGAAGATTGTATACTTTACAAAATAGAAGTATACAATATACTTATATATTGCACAATATAGAACTGTGATTAGTATTGGAGATAAACAAGAAAGAATGAAAGAAATGGTACAATTCTAATAACTTACATTTGTTTTTTATTAACCTCAAAGACATCTGAAAAGGACATACAAAAAGTACACAAGCCAGTCATGCTAAATACACTGCCAATCAAATGTTCTGACACACTAAATTAATTAATTAATTAATTAATTAATTAATTAATTTATTTATTAATTAATTTATTTATTTTTTCATTTTCTCCCCAGCCAAATTTAGTTGCCTAAATTTGTTTCTGAATCAAAATGTTCGCAGCATGTAAAATGTAATATTAATATAAATTTATTATTTAGACTTTAAATAAATATTCTTTACATACAAGAAATGTTTTAGAATTAACGAGTAGCATGAGGAGCTTTTTTTCTGTCAAAAGTGTATTGACACCTGTTTTGGCATCTTTTTTTTAAATGTGGTATTTCATAGTATAAATATCCCCTATCTCTTAAATAAAACAATAATTTGTTTATGAGCAGTTGTGTCCCAACTGTCAACTGCTAGTAGAGATCTTTTAAAAATATTACATATTGTAATATATAGTTATAGTAGTGAGTGTTGTGAGTAGTGAATTTTAAATCCAAAAATATCAGCTATGAAGAACTAATCGTATGTGATCAGGAATATAAATGTTCTTCAATTAAAAAAAAAAAAAAATCACAAGATCATTCCTGACTATAATAAAAAAAGAATTTAATTCTAGCCTTTTATTTACTGAAGGCATTAGCCAAAATATTGAATAACACAGAGAATCCTGTTAACGAATTCAATCCAAGGTGTTAATGTCTGAATATGTGTGCACTGGAATAAAAATAAGCACTGTGTTTACATGTGCATACATTAACTTTGAAATGAATATGGAATCAGAACAAGTAAGACAATTAGAGAAAACAGGATTCGATTTTGTTCTCGTGTTCTTAGTTTTTTTTTAAATGAAATAGACACCAAATTTACTGAAATAAAAAATGTTTTTTACTTTCACACAGAGCCAGTTCAGTGTAGAGAAAGTAATCTGTTAGTAATAACGGCTGACGCGTGTGTTTTTTGTGTGTACAGTGATCTCCACAAGGAGCCCTCCCCCTCACTCTCCACTGCAGTTTTCAGCTCCTGCCATCCTTCCTCCTGCTCCATCGCCCTACTTCTCCCATCCCACCATCCGTTACCCTCCGCACCTCAACCCTGCCGACTCGCTCAAGAACTACGTTCAGCCTTACGATCCGTCCAGCCCTCAGAGCAGCCAGGTGAGCATGACTTGCTAGCACACACAGGTACAGGTGGCTGTCTTGAAGGTTTAGATACTATGATCCTATCCATGGATGTGTGTAGGTGTACAGAAAAGTATCTTCTTTCCCAAAAAAAGAGAAAAAGTCCAAAAGAATGACACGTTTTAACATGTTTAGTTCACAGAAGCTCGAAATTACACAAACCCCCCCTGCTTTTTGTCATGTACTAGCATGTATGTGATACACTTACAAGTTGAGGCTGGTTTAGTTTCTTCCAGCTAGCCCTTAAAATGAAATGAGCCAGTCATTATTGTCAAAACTGTCAAAACTTTGTTCAGGATTTATCAAGTTGTTCTCTCTTGTTCTGCCTTTTCTCCAACTTTCTCCTTCGTCCAGTGTCTGTTTTTCTCTTCGTGTGATTCTTTGACCCCTTCTTCATTATTTACTCCCCCTGAGTCGGAGCTTGAGTTTGATTAACGGGACGCATTATTTTGGTACGGTAATTGACTCAGTTTAGCTGAAATCATAAGAGGTTTGCTCTGTTGGCTTCTCTCGCTCAGCTTTACATCGCAGAGCCAGCCAGAGCTGTGACCTCAGGAAAACTATAGTAAGAGCATTTACTGGGATATAGATAGAGAGTGGGACAGTAGCGGGGCATCTACAAAAACCAGTCAAGAACTGTTCGAATCAGGAAAGCTGTTGCTCATTGGCTGAATTTCCATAAGAGCACTTGGCCTTACATCTTTAACTTAGGATGCATTGCAGTGCATTTACTGTCTATATTTGAGTTTTAACACATTGGGTATTTAAATGTGATTTAAATTAATAGGTTCCCGAGATGCTTAAATGCAAGGCTTAAAACATTTGTCAAGCATTTATTAGTGATTTATGATTTTTTATTTTTATTGAATATCTGGTTAATGCTGAACATTGATCATACAGATAATAGTCTATTATACAGATATTCATGATAAATAACACTATTTACTTACTTACCTTTGAATATATAATAAATACAGTAAAACTAATAAGTCATATAAGTTTAAAAGTTGAAATAATTTTAAATGAGTTATTGTTTTTTTGTTATTATGGGTGGGCTGATTTGTTTAGACACTAACATAGTGCCTGCAGCCCCTATTAGGACTCCGCTTTGACGACTGACTCAGATTCTCGTCTGAAACCACTTTTAATGTCATCTCTGCCAAGCAATGCAGCCAGCCTCAGTCAATCTTAATTATATTCACAAAATGAAAAAAAAAAATTGACCTGTCTAAACATTTTCTTAAGTTAAACTTATACTCCCTTACATTCAGCATGATGCTGTCGGTATTTGATAGTTACCTTCTTTCCTCCTGGGTGTAAATTAATTTCGATAGATGGAGTAGGTGCAGAAAGTCCAAAAGAATTACAATTTGATTCATGAAGCATCATAAATCTATTCAAGGCATCCGGTTTGGTCAGGGTAGAATGAACAGGAGTGTGCCACCTTGCCCGCCGGCTTGGCCGAATTCCAGCAAAGGTCTGAATCAGAGCTTGTAACAGTTTCGGACCTCAGGGGTATCTAAGGCCTCCATGTGTCCACAAACCCCCTGTGAATACTTTAAATTTAGATCCAATTACAGACTGAAAGACACCCTAAAACAGTATCCCTCTTCTTATGTGAGCAAAAATATCACTTATGCGTTAACAAATGCACTTATTCAACCGAAACACATCGAAGTGCACATGAAATGAAATGCTTTTTTGCTTCTAATTCTACTATGGGTAATGGGGTTTCTCACATTTCTACACTGTGAGGTCAGGGTTATATATCCACCTCGAGCAAACTGTAGAGAGACTGGGCGAGGTAGAGCACATGGGGGCTGTTACTAGGGAGAAAGCGGCGGGAAACGATAAAGGTCATAAATATTTGGCGTTGCCGGGGTCCTTCGCTCGGCGGGGGGAACTCGCTCTGCAAATAACATGCTGAATATAATTGGGTGGACGGGGGCCAGGATGTTTTTATGCTTGCTTTAACGCAGATTATATTACACCCTAATTAAACATTCTATTCACATGGGGGAACCCCACCGTCCCCATTCTCTTTCATAAAGGCCCGGTTGAGGTTTGAACTTAGAGCCCCGCAAAGTGAATTCTGTAGCGTCTGTCTCCAGCGGTCGAATCTCCCCCGCCTCTTGGTTGCTTATGCTGTCTTACTGTGCTTTCTGCACTATTAATAATTGAGACTGTTGTTTAGAAAAGCCTGCACAAAACAAAATTTCAGTTATTTATTTTTTTATTCTCTCTGGAAGATGGATGGAGCTTTAGAAAGTTGCGAAAGAGATTTGTGCAACACAAGTCTTTAATATACCCCTGTGAGTTAATCTTGTGTGTGTGTTTGTGTGTGTGGTGTGGCAGGCGAACAGCAGTGGTCAAGTGGTGGGGAAGGTTCCAGGCCACTTCACCCCAGTGCTGACACCATCTCCCCACCATGGAGCAGTCAGACCCGTCTCTCTCTCCATGCCTGACACCAAGCCAATCACCACATCCTCAGAGGGTGAGCTCTCTTTCTCTTTCTTTCCCTCTCTCTCTCTCTCTCTCTCTCTCTCTCTCTCTCTCTCTCTCTCTCTCTCTCTCTCTCTCTCTCTCTCTATCTCTCTCTCTCTCTCTCTCTCTCTCACACACACACACACACACACACACACACACACACACATACACACACACACACACACACACACACACACACACACACACACACACGTACAAACCTGGATATACAAATAAAACTGAACTGAAAAAAAAAAACAACAACAACACACACACACACACACACACACACACACACACACACACACACACACACACACACACACACACACACACAAACTGCTATAACATAGTTTGTGTTCAGAAGGATCACATTTCAGCACTTGTTTTGCTTCAACATGTTTGCATCATTGTGTGTAATACGTGTATATATATATACATGTGTGTTTGTGTGTTTATATATGTGTGTGTTTTTAGGTTATTCAGCCCCTGGCACCCCTACCGCTAACCGTTTTGTAGGACTGAGCCCTAGAGACCCAGCCTTCCTCCACCAGCAACAGGTGAGATGCTACTCATCCCTCTCTCCTTTCCCTCCCTCTGTCCCCCAACCGTTTCCCAGTGCTTTCCTCTCGGCTCTTTCCAAATCCCCACCCAGCTGTTCAAGTCTCACTGCAGGTATCAGAACAGGCAGACAAGTAACACTGTAAATCAGAAAATCAGACGTGTCCTCTTTCTCTTTCTCTCATCTCTCTGTTTCTCTTTCATCACAAACACTTTGAAAGTGTTGGTGCTAATGAGTGTACTGAAGCGCACTGAAGTGCAAATACAGCTGTTAAGTAAATAATTATAATAGTTAAATTACAGAAAACTTAGCACATGTCCTAGCGCATAATCTCTGAAAATACTACTGACCCCAGTATAAAAACATCTCTCTGCCTTTTTTCTGTCAGCAATCTTGTTTAGATCTATGATTTAATACATAAAATTTATGATTTTATTTTTTGAATACACATTTGTTATGAAATTATTTTCTATTGCTTACCAAATAAGTTTGTGTCCACATGTTTAGATCATATAATAAGTAATGCTGTACTCTTAATTATGTACTCATAATTTCCAAAATTTCCTGTTTTGTTTCCCCCTGTTTCTGCAGCCTTGCTCAAAGTTATCTTTTAACACAGTGACATTTTTAGTGTAGGTCATCATCGGGGACAGAAACAGATTAAAATATATATATTTTTAAATACATAATATAAAAAACAAACAACAACAGAAAAATTATATATATATTTTGGAGTGTTATACTGTTTGTACATGCTGTTATTCTAAATTTAAATATTACTTTTATTTTTTTTCACCCCACAATGAATTAATTCATATTAATGAATTAATTGAAAATGTTACTTTTATATTGATAATTAAAAAAAAAAAAAGAAAGAACTGGTTTGACTTATATGACGTTGAGACGTATAACTGGTAGAAACAGTTTTGTATGTGTGTGTGTGTGTGTGTGTGTGTGTGTGTGTGTGTGTGTGTGTGTGTGTGTGTGTGTGTGTGTGGCAGTTCTGTTCAGTGGGAAAGGCCCGGTTCGAGGCTAGATTTTTCCACCCTCCTCTAATTGAATTCATCTGCACGCGGCTTCATAATAATTAGTGGTTTTCTCCTGCCTTGCTCCTGAGTTAGAGTAATGGCAAGCCTTGGCTTTTATTGCTTTTTGGTTTGGCAGAGCTGGACGAAGACTGAGATATGTGCTTCTCCCCACCACAGATGTACTGTAAAGCACTGAGCTTTTTAAAAAGACGACAAATTTTTTGCTCATTGATTTTTTTTTTCATATTCCAGTGTGTGTCCGCCATGAAACCTCTCTTTATTGTCATGCCGCAATTATCTTAAGTGTTAACATGTTTTAATTCTGCCAAAGCTTGGACCATTATAGATAATTACATGTGGATGAAAAGAATGTTGAAATAGAGGTCACACTTTTATGGTTAGAAGATAGATGGTTTGATAAAACGATGGAGACAGAATCAGAGAGAGAGAAAGAGAGACAGAGAGAGAAGGAGTGAGGTATGTACGCATGGTTGGAAGAAAGTGTCACCTTTTAATGTGAGGAATCTCACGCGTGCAGATGTGCAGTGGTTCTGCTAGTGTTTAACCGCCTCAGCTGCGCACTTAATGTCTTTCGTTTCAACCACAATACACCGAATAAGGAGAAGTGCCACAAACAGACAAGGTAATATATCAGCTATTCATTGTGTTTATGTAAGCCGGAGCTTTTATGTGCTTCTGCATAGTGATTTGTATAGTGCAGGCCTGACCCATGTCGGACTTGTGGCTTTTGAGGCACCTAGCAGGGTAAATAAAGTCTCGGGTATACCCTGGCCTTTATGCAGGGTGATCTATCATACGTTATAATGAGTTGTATTGACACCTGCATTCCCCTGCCAGGCCTTTGTTGGCCGTGTGGTGTAACACAGGGGCGGTATGCATTACAGTCGTCACCGGGGAGTCACCTTACAGTCGTACAGCCGGCCCTTCCCAGCATGCTGTGGGGCTTGGCACTCCCTGTAGCCATGTCTGCAACCTGAGAATGAGTGTCTAGACTCCAGACGCTCGGCAGGGCCCACTCACTATGCCGATGCTCGCTCCTCTCTGTTTTCTCTTTATCTCTCACGCCGCTGCTCCTGTTTATGCTTTCTTTCTATTCTTTGTCCTTTGTCTTTCTTCTTTTCTCCCTTTCACTCAATTGCTTTTAGTATCTCTTTTTTTCCCATGTCTCACTTTCCTCACTCTGTTGTTGTTGTTTTTTTTCTCTATCTCTCCACTCTTGACTTGTTAACCCCCAATTAGCCATTAAATAGAACGCAGATGGAGCTATTAGTGTTCAGATACTTATCTGAAAAAAAAAAGACTAGAGAGTAGACACATGTTACAGGGTGTGCTTGCATGCACATATATGCATGCTCACCTTTACTTTTGCTGATATAACAACTGTTTGAGTATACCTCATTTGCAATAATTATCAGTGTAAAGAAGGGCCTTATAAGAGCATCATTGGATGACCGAATTAACAGATTTTCCAGCCTTTCCAGCCTTTTAATCTCAATAAAAATAAATGAGTTGATTTCCTTAGGCAGCCCTGAGGCACTCTTTGCTTTTTGTCTTATAAAAATACTTACAGTATTAGATCCAGTTTTCAAAACCATAATTAAATTTTATATATCTCATTTCATTGTGCTAACAAAGCAATAGTGCAGGAATGAAAATATTTTTAGGCTCTTTTTAAAATACCAGCAGTTAAAAAATGCTTGTGGTTAGAAATCTCAGTAATTAGTAACTGGCAATCAGACACTTTATTGATCTGTTGTATGAAAGCATTGTTACACTGGCAGTCATGTGGCAAACAATGACCCTGGGCAATCTCACCTTTGCTGATATTTATTGCAACAGCAGTGCACTGTATACAACAGGTCTATAAACAAAGAATGACTATTGTTTAACTGATATTTTAGACACAGAATGGCAATTAAAACATTTTCCAAGTAAGCCACTTCTGTACTGACAGACTGCACATGCCAGCGGCATGGTACAAAGAGCAAAATAAACCAGTGCTATTGTACTAATTATCAGCAATCCATTTGGTCCAATTAAATTAGTGGACCTGATTTGACTGTTCCATCTATATTTTGTAGAATATGAGCCATTTTAGTTGTGAGGACAATATAATTGTGTCTTGTTGTATCAACATGTTTCACATACTTATCCATCAACTTAATAATGCTGTACTTATCTAACATATGACATACATCCAGAGGATTACACACAAATTTTTAAAGATTTTAGGGCTAATGACCACTTTCCCATGATCAGCTCTTCAATATTAATTGTCATTGTAATCTACACACAGTGAAGAGTAAGGACCATGCCCTTGATTCCAAAATACCGTAAGAGAAACATTTATGCTTCTTTGGACCCATACCGCCTTTTATAATGTAATAAATAAAATCGATGGTCTTACAGATATTGCAGGTAACATTATGTGTTATTGAAATTCAGTAGTTTTTGTAAACAATTAATTATGTGCACACGGACCAAAATAAGCTGAGCGAAAACACTTGACAGACATGTAGGCAGATGGTCATAGTGTGTGAGTGTTACAATGGCATTGTTGTTCCACTAGGCCCACTTGGAACTTGCTTCTCACCCATGTACTCTTGGGGAAAAATAACAGGTGAATTCACATATGTAAGTAGCAGCACACATACACACAGAGAAGCCCAAACACCTGCTCCTGACTGAGGCCCCTGTGTAAAGTGCTCATCAAAACACCAGCGCGGAAAAGATTTCATTATCCGTTCTCCCTGAGGGCTTCTAACCCTTCTTTTACTCGCTCCCACTCTCTTTTCAATCCCAGGAGAAAGCCGCAGTCTCACTTCTGGGACTGATCGCTGATCAAAATTGTTTGGTTTTATCTAATGGTAGCGCGCTTATCCAGTCCCCACACACAGCTGTTCATTAGCGCTAACTTGGCTGTGATGCACCTCTATGATCTGGCGCTGCTATGGACAGATGGCACCTACAACTCCAGAAGCATTCACGAGAAGCTTACCAGCTCCTAATTGATGACCCAAGTCTGCATGGTTGGGCCGTGCTGTTGTTATTTACTTGACACTGACATATCAGGTGATATTTGATCAAGCTGCACCTCTGTGAGTAAGATAAGCTTCGGAATCAGTTCAGCACGAGCACGTTTGCAGGCATATAATTACATTTGGTAGGAATAAGCCTTGGAAAAATAAGGGCTTTGTTGTTTCAGGTGTCCAAATGGAAACTTCTGCGTTGTCAGTATAGATCATATGTTGCTACAGAGTGAACTTTAAGAGTGCTGGGATGACAGTAATAGACTCTCTGTTCTTTTTCTCCATTTGTTTTATTTAGTTGTTGAGGTGCAGTTTAAATTCCTAGAGAAAAGTCCTCGTGTGAACTCTTTTCCAGGACAGGCGTCCTTGAACTTCAGTTTATGCATCCACACTAATTACCGCACTTGTGGTTTCTTTTCAGCACATATTGTGTGTGTGTTTTTTTAATGTGTGCGGGGGGGGTCTACCAAAACAGGACGAAGGAATGTCTGCCACTGTAACTGTCTGATAGCTGACCTCGACTTCGCCCAAAGCCATTGTTTTCTGGCTTTAGCACACACAAGCACATACACGCACATGCACACACACACACACACACACACACACACACACACAACACAAACTTGTGTGGGGAAGTAAATTTGGCAGCTGTACTGATGGAGGTGGATATCCGCACACTAACAGTGTGAAACCGAGTCCCTCGAGTTCTGAAACAAAAAAAGCTTACTATATCCCATCAAACACTACGTTCTAATACATGCTCAACTACATGCATGTAAATGAGTTCAGTTGTCATTTTTATTTTTTTTTTACCACTAACCATTCAGTGTGAAGTTGTATTTATCCTTCATACTGGCACCTGCCATATCTGGGCTTCTATACGAGCACTGAAATTCAAATAATTTCCTGTTCAGTGTTAATGCTTGTGCTCAATCTGCTAATTCATGTGGCTTTCACTCTGGGAAATGGATATTTTATCCAGCCAAGTCTCTTTGGGTCAGCACTAAAGCATCTGCAAGAGTAAACATAGAAAATCAATTATTTGCCTTACTAGATTTATCGCAGTGGAAATGGATTTGCGTTGGGAAATGGTGCAGGCTCAGTTCCAGAAATGGCTTGCGTTATTGACTGAAAATAAGTGCCATTGAATATTCAAAGACTCTACAGACCTGATTAAAGCTTGTAAAGAGCCTGTGCATCTGATAACAGACAGTGCTGCAGGTGGACAAAAAGGATGGCACTATATTCTGCCAGGAATGGAAGGAAGGGAAACGAATAGACTGATGAAGTTCTGCCTTTTGTTGCGTTCATGGCACAGAGCTCTCGGCATTTTGTTGGTTTATTAGACTATACTTTTGCACGTTGCTGCAATTTCATTCACACATCGTCAGTCCGCGTGTGTACGACTGTCTGTAAGAAAACGTTGGTGTGCTCTTCTCTTCTACTCCATCCACATTCATATTTGTAAGGGTTCCACCGGTCGGCATTAAAAGCCAGGAAACATATTTGACACCAGGCGGCATGACCATACTTCAGTCAACCCATCTGCTTGAACATGTCTAACAGCAGCTTACATGACGAAGTGCATGCGCCAGATGGAACGCACGTCCCTGTTCCCATACAGAAGCATTTTGGCACAGATGAATGATATCCATGTAACCCAGCCCTTAGTTTTGTAAACTAACCTCTTCTTTTGCTTCCAGGAAAGTTAATGGTTACCCCATTAATGTTGCATGCTACATATAACATTTGCTGTTTCTTAATTTTTTTAGGAATTTTTTTTTCCACAACCCTGATTAACTATAATGTTTGTGAAATTAGGAACTAGGTTCGTTTCATTCTAACCTGTGGTCCACAAACTGAGTGTAAAATTGATAATTAAAAAGATTATCATTTAGACATAGGATCACATGTTTAAAGAACAATATCATATAAAATAAATGAATAGAACATAACAATATTTTATAAGAAAAAATATTATATGTGTGTAGTTTTGGCACAGACTGCTCCTGGCCTTGTTGCATGCTAAATGTGTCTATGTTAGTACCGTTGTGCTGGCCCCGTTGTCTGACTGAGAGGTGTTTGATTGACAGCTGAGGATTTGTGACTGGCCCGTGAATCAAAACGTCAGGTCTTATGGCTCAGAGGAGGCTTTGGGGATTTCTTGGCAAAGGTAAACGTTTCCTTTATTTTCAACCCACCTCTCCATCAAGTTTTTACTTTTGTTTTTGTTTTGTTTTGCTTTTGTCGCAACCATGCATCATTTATTTATTTATTTGCTTTTGTAAATACACACTTTGAATTTCACCCTGTTGATTTTTTTTTTCTTTTTCAAACCTGCATTCTGCTATGAACAGTTTCATTGAACAGATCTTCATAAACAAAAATTGCAGTTACAGGGAAAAATCTGTACACCTGCTACTTCATGTAGTTATTCAATCTGCCAATTATATGTCAGCAGCACAATGCATAAAATTATGCAAACATTGTTCCCATTATTCAACTGTTTAGATTTTCCACTCTTGGAAACTCGAGATTGTCTTTTATCCCATCCGTTTTAAGGGTCGTTTGTGTGTTCTGAGATGACTTTCTGCTCACCATGTATAAAAAAAAGTGATTATTTAAGTTAACATAGCCTTTCTGTCAGCTTGCACTGCTGCTGCGTGATTGGCTGATATTTGCATGAATAAGCAGATGTACAGGAGTTTCTAAAAAAGTGAATAATAATTCTGTACTTATCTAACTTTATCCAAACGCTTTCACATGTAGAGCAGTATCAATAAAGGAATGGAGACTTTGATCGATATTCTTTTAACATTCACTGGTTTGTAGTTTATGTTTGTTTTTTTTGGGGGGAAATGAGAAAGGGGCAGCATGATTTGGCAACTTGGTTGAATGTAGGTCATCTTGGAACTCTGATGTGTGGAACAAAGTCCACTTTAAATTCCAAGAAGTGCATGTCAGACATGACCTGAATATTTACACCTTCACTGGAACTTCAGATTACATCCTTGATGAACACTGGTGCAGTCTAACACATGAGAATGTGTCAGAAGCGTCAGAGAATTTTTGAAGCTTGTGTCAGTGTATGTTTTTCCTGAGTGTGCCTTTAGTTCAGCTTTAACTTTTGCAATTGATTTTTTTTTTCTTCCACGAAACTAGGTTCTGGAAAGCAAATGAAAAAGTAGCTTTTAGTGAAATTCCAGTGTTACTCATATGCTTTAAAAAAACGCAGGACTGAATCCAGGATCATATTTCTTACTCCTTTTTTGCATTAACACATACTTTTCATGCTTCTAGAAGGTTAGACCTTCTCAGCACACAGTATAATAGACTTACAAGTAAACCTTTGTAAGGTATTAGCTATAACATATGAATTAATATTGCATTTAGATATCATATAATCAGGACAATAATAGAAAGTTAGTGTGTGTTGCTGTTAGTTAGATGCTATGTTAATGGATTAGCTTACCATGATATTATTAACTGCAACTTTTTTCATATTTAATATCTGGTTTTAAAGCAGGGGGTGTGTACATATGTGTGTACTTGTGTGTAATTGTTTGTGCATTGCTTATATGTTCAAATTTGCTTTTGCCACATTTGTCACTAAGTAAAGATGTGCTTTTATAATTGGCCTTCTATTTGTTTTGGCAGTGAAGGGTTTTTAAACATCTCGGAAATTCATCCTACACTGCCAAAACAAATGACAATTGCACAGCGTTAAACAAAATAACATGTTTGAATAATTGTAATACAAATAGTAATAAAAAAGGGACTTGCATTACACTTTTACCATCAATAGGCATCAAATTTCCACAGAGCACAGGATGTCACAATCGTTGAAAAGATTTTATTAAATATGGAAAATGGATTGGTATATTAATATTAATGTAGAGTATTTACTGATTTTGGGAGATGGCCTATCATCAACTATATCTTCTTCTATCTCTTTACTTTTCATGTCATCATATTATACCATGTTCATCAAGTATCATCTGACATCACAAGTTTTTTTTCAAGCTTACACATACTATTGTTACTCTGAATTACAATTTATATGCTTACAAGAACAAGAAATCATTTCTACCCTCTGTAGGTCTATAGAAACAGACAAGAGGAGAGAATGTAATGAGCAGGACCTACCATACAGGGTAGGTTATATAAATTCTGGGCCTTACTGTAAATGTAGAACGGTGGATTTTGCCCTTGAAAAATGACAGACTAAAGTCTCTGAGTACATGAGTGTCTGTGAGTTTTTTCGAAAATTTACATCCAGCTGCTCGGAATGTAAATTTTCTAAGGAAACTTACATTCTCACTCAGCTTCTCTGTATTTATTTATTTTATTTTTTCATTTATTTATTTATTTTTTGGAGCTGCTTTCTCTCTCTTCAAACTCCTTTCCTGTGGCTGGACAAAGCTTTGCTCAGTATTTCCTCTTAGCACTTACCCTATAGAGGTATACCAATCAGAATTCTGACCTAAGGGTCTCTTTCTGTAGATTTGCCCATTTATGCAATAATGGAGAAGCCACTAAACTGTTTAGATTCAACATGTGCTTTTAATGATGCTCCATTTTCCTGTGGATTTTCAAGATAGAGTCCCACATGTCAAATCTTTCGAATGTATATAAGATTTAGCCTTTTCTAAAACACGTGTCATAAACCGAGTAAGTAAAGCAGAGGAAGGAGGCAGAGTTGGATATAACAGAATGGACTTTCGATTCACTTGATTTTAATCCAATCAAGATGCTCTGGAAGGAGTTAAAAAAAAGTAAGAGAGAGAGTAAGAGTCCAAACAGCTCCAAAAATCACATACAAGTCCTTCAAAAGACACACAAGCATCTGTAAAGTATATCTCAAGTTACTTTTTGTTTGAAGAATGTTTGTGCATCAGTTACATCTGCTCGATTTTTCTGCTTCTGAGCATTCAATGGTGTGATCGATTTACCCCGTCATGGTTGTTACGAAGTTACAAGAAGACAAGAAAAATACTCATGTATTTCTAATATGTAGAAAAAAAGGAGTGTCTCCAAACTTTTGAGGCTAATGTATGTAAATGTGATTTTTTGTTCACGTGTGGATGGGGCTGCAATGGCCGTGACTCATGCATGGTGCTATATGGTTCAAGGCAAATTGAATTGGACCCAGCCTTGAGCACTGCCATCCTACAGGAAATGGGGTCAGCTATCCATTAAGATTCCATTAGATAATCTAATTTAGGGCCTGATCCCCAAGCGAAGCATGCTGTATGCTTACCACTACAGCCAGGAGGATTTTGGTTTGACAAAAAGATGTGTCCGGGCCAGCCATGAGTGTGGAGGGCGATTCAACAGTGTAGAATCTGATCAAGTCAACCACGCGTGAGGAAAAGTTTTTGTTCCCGTCTCTCCCCCTCCTTGGGTTTCTGTGGATGGGGAGCTGTCATGTATTAAGCCATCTGGTATCCAGGGGAACCAGACATTAGGTAATGCCAGGCTCAAGTTGAAATTGTTAAATAAGGGGGTGGCACCCCATGCGCCGCAGTGATCAATCGGCTGGGCATTCTGCAAAAGCCAAGGCTGGGGTTAAAGCAAGGAGTATGGGATGACAGAAGGGTTGAAGACCATGTGCACTGAGCTTACAAAGTAATCCCCTGCTGCTTAGGTCTCCTGTGTTCCTGTGGAGTGAGTAGTATGTTACAAAAAGAGAGAGAGGGACATAGAAAAAGGGGATAAAAAGCTACCTTTAAAAAAAAAAAACCAAAAAACAAAGCCAAACCGCTGCTGAGTGTTTCCCTCCTCTGTGCTCTCTTTGTCCGGCAAGGTAGGAAAAACTTAATCTCTCATTTCCTGTCAGATGATTTCTAGCAGACCAGAAAGAGGAGAGTGCAAGGGGAGGGAATGGATTGGGGGCAGACGGAAGCGGAAAAAGCTATGGAGGAAAATGGAAAAATAAATTGTTGATATAGTTTTATGTTGCACTGCATTTCCTTCCTTTTTTCTTTTTCTTCCTACATATCCCATGCTTTGTAAATTCTGACCATGTTTCTGGCCATTGAATCGTGAACTTTGCTTCTATTGTTTTAAGTGACGTCTAGGCCTCTTGCTGTGGGAGATTTGTATAAAATGCAGACTAAGTCATTAGCCACATTCATGGCCACAGTCAGCCGTATCACTGCAGGCAGCCATGGGAAGAATAAAGTCAGTGTTCTAGGTCTGCCAAGACCCTGTTGTCTTCCCCAGGCATCAGCCTGAGACCTCGTGTCCCCTTTGGAAAACAAACAAACTGCCAAAGAAAAGCCCCTAAAACTCTCTCAGTGCCCCCCTCTCGCAAGGCATGCTGATCCACTAAAGCTATGCACCTGCAGCCACAGAGCCCAGGGAAAAGTCACTCACTTTCTTCTCTTTACTGTTGCCTTCCGTCAAACACCCCAGTACGCCCCCGTCCACCCCGGCCTTGTCCAATCTTTCCTTTTCTTTTTTTTTTTTTTTTACTGTGGGGGGGGGGGGGGGGGGAGTAAAAGGGAGAAAATAACAAAGCGGTAGCTGTGTGCGCTGGGTGGTGTTGAAAGAGCAGGAGCATGCTCTGTAATCTGCAAACAGAAAGCAGCGATTGTGTGAGACAGGTATTTAAGAAGGAGATGGGGAAGGAGGAGGGTGGACTGGTTTCTGGCCTGCCTAATTATTCGACACATGTACATACCATTCAGACCCCCGCTGTCCTCCCTCTAGGGAACAACATGCTGTTTGTGCATCACGGCATCTCTCGCATTCAGGGCCTGCGCAATGGCTCGCAATTAACAGTCTTGTGTTGTTGTGTGGCTAGCATGTGCTGAATGCGGATGGGAAAGTGCGGTATACAATCAGCCTCTGACTTAACCCTATTGATCAGAGGGAGGGTGTCAGCTCTCTGTGGGACTCCTCTTTTGCAATATCCACTTACTGAGGCGCCTTTGTTCCTCTGAGTTTCCTGTGCTGTCAGTGCTAAAGAAGGGATGAAGCCCCTTCAGACTGTGGGAAATAATTGAGACCTGTATCACTAGCAGACATTAATACGCATCACTGACTCGATTTCAAATCGTTTCATATTGTCTTTTGTTAAACCTGGTGATTGCATGCTCACTGTAATTTAATGTAATTTTTTTTGCCTAGCAAATTAACTTATATATTGTACATGAAGCCTGCTAATTATTTGATCTGAAGCATAAAACTAGTTTTATTTGATTTAACTTTTTAACTTGTAACTTGTAAAAATTATTTATATAATATATTTTAATTAAATATCAACTTTGCTAATTGCACGTTTCACTGCCTCTTACATCTTTCCCTCGCTCTCTCTTTCTCTCTCTCTCTTGTGTGTTCACAGTCCTGGTACCTGGGCGAGCTTAATTCCATTCCAAGTGTCGAACGGGACTCAGATTCTGCCAACAAATGTCCAGAATTACAGCATAAACATCATTGGTGAGCCCCTTCTTCAGGCGGAGACAAGCAACTGAGGGGTGTAAGTGGGGGGGGGGGGGGGAGGCCAAGCCTTGACTCTGGAGTGACAGGTCCGTGGACAAACCAGCAAGCAGCACTTACACAATCTCCACTGACTTTCGTCCCTCCCACTGAAGGACTTTGCCCTAGAACAGGAGAGTTGATTCGGGTCAAAGCTGGCACGAGCCTCTCCATGCCAGTCAGTCATTGTGTGAGAAGGCCCCTCAACTGACATACTGTGATATTTACCATACAAACAAATTTTAGATGCCTTAATGTTTTGCATGACAGTCTCTTGTAGTGTTTTTTTTTTCTCTCATTCTTATGTCACAATTTCTAGGCTTGGTTTTTGAGCAGGTGTAGAAGGAGAGGCACACAAGGGCTGGCTGGCTGGACTTTAAAAATTTATTTTTAATTTTTTTTTGTTAATTTTTTTTTAATGCAGGCTCCAATTCTGACCTATCAAAGAAGGCTCAACCCACATCATTACATGTCCATAGGAACAAAATTCAGCAAGTCAGACTTATTTTTTGTTTGTTTGTTCATTTGCCTTCTTCTAAAATTTCTTTTTTTTTTCCATGATGAAAAGGCACCTTTTTGGTATCTGTAATCTTGTCAATCTTGAAATTGTATTTCCTTTAGAGCTAAAGGTTAATATCTACTCTTAAGAGTTAAGAACTCTGAATTTTATAGTTAAAAAAAAAAAAAAAAAACCTGTATTACTAGGTTACAAAACAACCCCAGTGAATTTTCTTGATGTATCCTTTACAAAGGATTTTCGACAAATGGAAAAAAGAAAATATCTCATATGAGGCAAGTGCAATTCAAATGATTTTTTTTACTGAAGGGAAGCTATCATAGTCTGTCTGCCCTAGGACTCTAAAGGAAAGGGGAGTAACTGTTTTAAGTTCACTTGAGAAAAAAAATGAGAAGAAAATTTTTTTTAATTGCATCCTCAAATATGAACATGGAACGTGGATAAGTTGAGAGCGGAGAAGTGTGAGTGACAGCAAACGTTTACCTGAGCAGAACTGAACACGAACAAAACAGCACTTATTTTGAGCCGTACCCAAGCACTCGGGTAGATTAATTTTTTTTGTTTTGTTCTAATTTATTGTGTAAAATGGCAAACAGAAAAACTTAAGGTGAAAAAGACACAAACACACGGCGTGTATAAAATGGCTTATGTTTTTTTTTTTTTCTTTCTTTCTTTCTTTCTTTCTTTTAATGTAATCCCTACCTGTCTAGTGTGCATTTTCATTTGGGCCATTAGCTTGTAAAGCTATTGTTTACATTGTGATATTACAAGAAACACAAGAAACGCAGGCTGGTGAAGTAATTTAAGAGACAATGTTTGTGCATGCATGTGTGTGAGTGCGAGTGTGTGTGTCTGTGGGTGTGTGTGTGTCTGTGTGTGTGTGTGTGTGTGTGTGTGTGTGTGTGTGTGTGTGTGTATGTGTGTGTGTGTGTGTGTGTGTGTGTGTGTGTGTGTTTGTTATTTGTTAAATCTGCACTCAGTTAAACACTAACCTGCAGGGTGAGGCTAGGTCTCATGGTGCTTCTTTTATGCCCAGCTTGGTGAATTTTGAGAGTCGTTAGTCCCATAAAATCTCCAGTTGTTTATTTTATTTTTTTATTTTTATTTTTTTGTCATGGCAGTCCCAATGCCATCGCCTCTCTAATCAGATATATTTATATAACTAATCGTTCCAATAATCTTAATTTGCACGAATATATATAGTCCACATTACGTGCCTTGCCTTTGAATATAGAAAACATCACTACACTTGTTTTTGCTGCATTTATTACTGTTTTAGGAAAGAAAAAATAACATTTTTATGATAAGAAATATTTTGTACTCTGGATGAAATTGTGTCATTGTTGATTTTTAGCTTCATTTACTACTTTATCTCACATTTACAGTGCATATCAAGGCTGTGTATAGTTGCTGTTCTAAAGTTTATAATCAAACAGCATTATTTTTCAGTATTTTGGTGTTTTTTTTTTCTTTTCATCTTCCTATCATTATTGGGGAGGGAGGGATCCAGAACTATAAGAATTATGCAATACCAAGTTTTGCCTATGGGTAGTGCTTTTAGCTATGTCGATTAGAAGCTAGTACGGAGATACAAATAGTGAAAACATTTATTTTGTCAATGTTGTCATTGTTAATGTTGTTGTTGATGTTGTTGTTCTTTTCTTTTCTTCACTTTTCTTTTCTTTTCTTTTCTTTTCTTTTCATTTTTTTTTTTTTTTTTATTGACCAAAGTGGGAACTGCTTTCTATGCAGTGTGGGACAAGGTCTTTTTTTTCATTGAGTGTACTGAAAGATGGGAGAGGCGCATGCAAGGATAGTTTTGTTTTGTTTTCTCTGTGAGGGGAGTAATTATTTTTTTCTTCTACACTTTGTAGCATGCATCATTTGGTCTAATATGGCTGCAGAGTCACTGGTCTGCCTACTGTGACTAACCAACTTATTTTCCACACTGGGGTGCTAGCATGACTCCGGCTAATGACTTCGTTTTTTAGAGGATGGAAAGCTTGACTTGAGACTGACAATCAGTGTGGCAATTTCGAGAATTTAGGGGTTTTTGTAATTGTGTTCGCCATGACAGTATACACCGCTAAAATAACATTTATGGCATTTGAGTGTCTAAAAAGTTGAGGCATAAGGGCCTCACTCCTATGCCTGTGCTGGGATTTAAACTTCCGATTAGAAGTCCAACATTTTTAACTGCTGAGCTGAGCTACCACTTCCCAGCTGAATCCAATTTATCCCCCAGCTCAGATTTTCCATACAATGAGGACTGTGATTGTTATCTAATTCATATTGCCTGTTCATTCAATCTGTCCACATGCAACATCACGTACCTGTCAGTACTGTATCTTGAAAGCTGTTAAGACGAAACTTCAGCTTTGGATCTGCATATTATCAGGAGCAATATGCAAGTAAATAAGTAGATGCCTTAAATTTTTACGATAAAAAAAGTGACCTGCTAACGAAATGCATTACAATCACCACGCTATGCTTGCGTGTTAAAATTTATTTGCAATCAAAAAATAAAAAAGTATCCTTAATTATGTATCCTGGAGATTCCAGGTTTTAGCCTTATGAGGATGACAGGTTTCGGGGACGCCGTACGAGCTTACGATCTGCCGTATAATCTTCTTGTGATAAATGACAGACTTCAGAAGAAGGGCCTTATGCAGTTTCCTTTTTTGGTCTGGAGGACCACTGCGATTTTAACACTGAGCACTTATACAGCATAAAGGCAATCATCCACCTCCAGTGCCCTTTCAAATGAGCGATTTTCCTGAAAACAGTACAACGGTATAAACTCAGGCATAATGCGCCTTGGAGCGTTGTACCGATATCAGTCATTGGATTTATTCTTTGCATTAAACACAAAAGACATTTGGCGTATCTTTCAACATTTCTGCTGTTTGTCCATGGTCCATTTAATGAACACATTCTTCTGCAGCAGACCTGGAATCATTCTAGGTCTTTGTCTAACTATGTCCTCAAAAAAAAAAAAAACTTTGGATAGAAAAAACTCAAGTCAAGCTCAATCTTTCCTCATTCACAACTTATTGTTCAAACAAAAAAATTAAGCCGCCCCCTTTTTTATGTGCACTGCTGTCTGTGTGTTTCTTTCGTTTTATTTTTACTGTTATTGGATTTAAGAAAGTCAAAGTGCTTTGCAGCCGTTTGGCCATTAGCCGTACTTTTGAAGTGCATTTTCCCTAGACTGATGGTCGTGTTAGGGACAGAGGATCAGTGTCATGGTTGTTAGCCGTGCTAAACCAGTGAAGACCGCTGTAGGTATGGGTCACCGTGTTGCCCACAATGACGAGATTAGTCTCTGGAATTCCTTAGGGGTATGGAATGAGCTCTGGCAACTGTGGAAACGTTTGTCAGTGCGAGTGCATGGCAGAGCGTATGGGATGCTGACACTGTATGAGATGAGCTAATGAGCGTCTTTTTTTGTTTATTTGTTTGTTTGTTTTTTATTCAACTGCCTGCCTTCTGGACACAAGTTTTTACACTGTAATTTTTTTTCTTTTCCCTTGCTTGGAAAGAGCGAAATTTTAATCTGCTGCCCCACTTTTAAAATTACTCATTTAAAATAATCTTTTTGAATTTGAAGACTTTTTTGTTTTAAGTGTAACGGGAATAAACTGTTCTTTTCTTCTTCTTCTTTTTTTTTTTTTTTTTTCTTTTTCCTTTAGTTAGTGTAGGAGTTTGTGATGTGAATATGTGTCATATAAAAAAAAAAATAGGAAAGGAATCAATTATTATATTCATATTGCAATCTTTTTTTTCTCTCCGAGTAATTTTACAGGCCCCTGATTCTAGTTGGTTATCAGTGAGTCCTAGCACTAGTCATAGCAATAGTCTCATAGTTCATAGTAGGGAAATTCTGCTCTGTTAACTTGGTGGGTTGTCAGTGCGAGAATGTGGGCAGAGTGTGTGTGTGTGTGTGTGTGTGTGTGTGTGTGTGTGTGTGTGTGTGTGTGTGTGTGTGTGTGTGTGTGTGTGTATGTGTGTGTGTGTGTGTGTGTGTGTGTGTGTGTGTGTGTGTGTGTGTGTGTGTGTGTCTGATTGACTCTGACTTCACACAGTAAGGAAAAATGAGGGTCTTTCAAATACCTGCCTTGTAGACAAAAGTTTGTACACTGTATTATTTTTTCTTTACCCTTATTTGTTAAAGCTAAATTTATAAAATTAGCTAAAAATGAATTGTTAATGTAAGAAAAAAAACTGTTTGGACTCGATCTGGATTTGAGGTACAATTCTAGCTGCCCATATAAAGCAGATTTTCATTTTAATTCGTTGTACTTTGTCACAAAGATAAATTCCTATGTTGGTGTGTAAATGTTTAAAAGTAAACGATGAAGGTCATTTGTTGTGCTTCATGTGGATTAACCTGACGTATTGTGTCTGTCAGCGTGGACCTCAGCTGTGTGACTTGATTATGAGATAAAGCAGAAATGGGGGGTGGGGGGGGGGTGTGATGGTTTTGCTGATTTGGGATGAACAAGGGAAATGGCCATCCCTTTAAAAAAAAGGCCCCTGATTATAGTCTGTCATCAGTGATTACCAGGTTGTTAGTGATATATATTTTTGCTGTCTCCTGCAAAAGAAAAAGACTTTTACCCACAGTACGTTGAATCAATTGGTTTCTGATGAGACTGTATAACTTTTCTATTGCGACCCGAGCTAAGCATGTTCATTTCACAGTATTTCCCGTGTTCACCAAGGGTCGTCATTGCCATGAGGGGTAACATAGTCAGGATAAGGTCAGTACTGGGAGAAGCCGAACTCCCAGGGGCCTTTGCGCAGCCCCTCAAATATCCGTTTATTTTGTTAGCACAGAGGAGAGTTTGGCAAACAGCTGAGCATTTGCACTTTCCACAGTTCCCACTAGCCCTCTCATTGGCGCGTCGTTGTTTGGTGTATGGTTTGCGTGCCATCATCAGATTTCAAACGTGAACACTTCCATCAGAGTTCACTGATTGTGATCGTGTCACAGTGTCGCTCATTACAGCACACCGTGTTATGAGGCTTATGAGAGGAGGCTTATTCTGGTCAATTTCTACCTTTATTTGTGTCTCAGTAGTAATTTTTTTTTAGATTTGTTTTTCATTCCTTTTCAAAGGGCTGATTATTATAACTTTTTTTTTTAAAGCAGTTTGTTGTCAAGACGTTGGATTCTCATAGCATTACATGTATTACACTATAAAAGACGATGGCCTGGTTAAAGTTAAGTATTACGTGTAGAGTTAGTTATGAAAGCCATGCTCATGGACACTGAGAAGGCCACAAGTATTTTCCTTATGCAAGGAGGTGCTGGTGGCACTCACGCAATATCTTTATTTAGTTCACCTGAATATGGATTTAATCACAGGGAAAGGCAGGAGAACCTTTCAAGTCCATTTCGTCAGTTCTGTTTTTAAAGGGCATTTTCAATGGCATGAATGAACATCAGGTAGACATAAACAGGAACATATTAAAAAACCAGCATATTTTGAGATGTTTACCAAAAAAACAAAAAAAAAGACAAAAAATATATACAGTATATATATGTTAAGCAGTGCCTGTTCCAGCTCACAGTCTCAGTGGACTTAACATTGTACATAAAAAAAAAAAAAAAAACACTGATTGAAATTTCTTTGGGAAAAATTAGAAATGTAGAAAAGAAAACAGTCAAAACAGAATTTGTGGGTTGCTTCTTCCTGTATTTTTATCTTACTGTTTTATTTCCCCCCTAGGTTTTCTGTGACGTGTCCTTTTTAAGTGTTTTTGTGCTCTGTTCATTTTTTTGAATATTTTAGTCCTATTGAATGGAGTGCCCCAGTCTCGAGATATTTCTTTGATGAGATTAAATAACTAGTTGGGCAGTGTGTTTCTTTAGATTGTCAATGCTACACTTAGAACTACAGTAGATAAAAAGAAAATATCAGTAAAAAAAAAAAAAATGCTTGCCAGCTCCACAGCAGGGTTGATTTCTTTCAGGTCTTGTGGCACTTTTACACCCTTTTCAAAATAGCGCTTTTTTGTTTGTTTGTCTGGGTTTTTTTTTTTTCTTGAGCCATGCATTTGTAACACGACATCAACAACACTAACACTTGTTATAAGGTTGTATCAGCCTTTAGTGAATGTAGTAACACCACAGATGTATGCAAAAGGCAATGTAAATCCTGAATGTACATCATAGAAGATTTTAAAGACTTGTTTTATTCACCATTCGGAAAATGCAGGTATCCTTCAAGAGACTGTACAGTGAAGGTCTTGTTTATTTTCTTTTTTTCAGCTGTTTTTCTTCATTTGGCTTTTTTTTTTTTTTTCAGTTTTCACAGCTAAACTGTAGGCATTGCCTTTGAGCTAGCTGCATTTGATGTAGGGGATAAAATTGCCACAAGATGAAAAATGAGTGTAAATAATGCTTGACTTTTTTGTGATTGTTACTGTTATATCCAGCCTATACTGCTAGCAGCTGTTTTTACTGCAGTCAATTACTGGAAGTGGATATATTTCCTATGCAAAACTGTTTAAACAATAAAACGAGCTATGCTACAAAAACAAACGGGTGTGTCTCTTTTTTTGTCTGTAAAACTTTTGATAAATAAAAACTATCACAATTTTAATATAAAGTCATCAGTTGTGCTGAAACTAGAAAAAATATATAGCTGGCTTTCACTTGTGTAATTGTTGTGTTCTGGCTGCCCAAAACAAATCCTACTTTGTGTATCTAAATCATCAATCGTGGCTGAAGTGTGCCTAAATGGCCTATGAACATTAGGAACAAATTTCACATTGCTGCACACGAGTACGATTTTTTCTTCAGTTGTGAGGTCATTATTATACACCTTATTTAGCATTTTTAGATATAACAAGAGAAAAGACAGGACAGGAATATCTGACAGGTTTTACATTTGACTCATCTGCCCAAGAAAAACTGCTAAAATAGTAATACTTTTAAAAAAGTAATACAAAAAAACCCAAACCATTTGTTTATTGAGGTTAGGTTAGGTTTAGTTTAATTTGTTGAAAAGCAATAACCTGCATTAATAATTTAAAAAGTATAGTAGGACGTGTGTGTGTGTGTGTGTGTGTGTGTGTGTGTGTGTGTGTGTGCGTGTGTGTGTGTGTGTGTGTGTGTGTGTGTGTGTGTGTGTGTGTGTGTGTGTGAGATAAGCCAGCAGCACTGCAATCTGTAGTTGGTGCCACAGGACACGTCTTTATAATCCAGCACGCTCAGGGCTGTAAATAGCATTCGGGCCATGTTGGATAAACATGAAAGCCGAAGTCCTCCTGAACCCTTGCAATTAGGCCAGAATCAACACCTGGCTGCGAACACTTCCCTTGGCTATTAAGCCAAACAATATGGAGCTACACTGATATAAAATGATCTCAAATACATAATGGTTATCATTATGCCATTTATAAAAAAATACAAAAAATAAAAAAATTAGCTAGTTAAATAAACATCTGTCCTCAATCAGAAGGGCTTTGGCTCTAAATGCATCCTACATATTTCCCAAGGATGTTTTATTTTCTATCATTTTCTCTTAGTGATTTGATGAAGTTAGGTGATGTTTAAGGTGATTGGGTTTTACAGGGCAGCAAGAACAGGTTGAGGTGTGTGTGTGTGTGTGTGTGTGTGTGTGTGTGTGTGTGTGTGTGTGTGTGTGCGTGTGTGCGTGTGTGCGTGTGTGTTTGCTTTTGTTTTAAACAGAGGATGCTGTAAGCTGGGCCTGCTTGTGAAATGTGAGTCGCTATGCCGAGCTCAGCGCAAAACTGCCTGCCCTTAGAGAAATCAGAAAAAAGTGAAGGCCTGAACCTACATGCTTAGTTATTAGGAACCAAATCCCAGACCTACTCCATCTTCCAAACAGGAAGAAGTGTCAGTTATCAAGACGGATTAATTTGTTCAATTTTCAAACACCAAAAATGAAAGAAGACTCCACAGGTTTGGTCGCAATCAAAAAATAAAGTATGATTTCCCAGTCGTGATTTGGTTTGATTTGATGTTACTGTTTTGTGTTTATCCATAAAACAGCTCTTTGTGTGGCCCCCGGTAGACGGGAGCGTGGGATGTCTGCGCATCACTGGGGTGTGTGTGTGCAGAAACAGGTGTTCAGCATTAAAGTGTTTGTGTGTATACGCAGGGGGGGGGGTGACTTCAACACAAAGAGAAAACACCACGTCCTTGTCTTGCGAAGTGGCGTGCAGTGAGTTGTAGTGGTGGGGGGTGAAGGAGGGGGGTTGCTGACTGAATGGCGTTCTCCACCCTGATGAAACTCTCAGGATTAGCTCCCTCACTTTCCCACAGACCCCCCCTCTCTCCACCCCTTCAAAAACACACACACACACGGCTAATTTGCATACTCCACAGACAAGAAGGGATGCAACAAACAAACTTGATATTGAGTGCTGCCGGGCTATTCAAAGGGACTCGCAGACACACACCACTATGAGGTTCCGTTCTCATACACCCCAGTCTCTTGTACACAATTTAGCATGTGCGTGTGTGTGTGTGTGTGTGTGTGTGTGTGTGTGTGTGTGTGTGTGTGTGTGTGTGTATGTGTGTGTGTTTGTGCTTGACTGTCCTCAGACAACAGAACAGGAGATATATGAATGCCAGGCGAAATGTACACCAGTGGACTTGTGCATCGCTGCAACGACACAGAGCTTATAGAGACTACAGGCAAATGTATTCAATACACTTTATTTTTTTTGCAAGAATTCAGGAAATTAAAACCATGTCTCCTTACATTTTCAGGTCTGGGGGGGTGGGGGGGTGAGCTATACATTTTTATCCCCCACTCATAACAGTACCGCTCACCTTAAAACATCTTCGCATAGTTCCAGCCACTCCACATCTAGCCTGCCAAATTCCACTCAAAGCGTTTGATTTATGCTTCATACATTCCACAGCTCCAGTGAGCAAAATTAAATTGTAACCAAAAAGAAGCCAGAATGGATCATCTCAACACCAGGAACAAGTTTCCCCCTGTAACCGCACTAGTCTTTCTACATATACACTTACATAAGAGTGTTTTTCGGGATTTCAAAAGGAATAAAAAGAGATAATAATGAAAATAAATAATCATGTCTTGAACTATTACCATGGCGATTCTTAAAGCATTATAGAGCTTGAAGGAAAGCCGGGGGGGGGTGAATTAAGAATGGTATCAGATTGCTTTTTTAGCCCAGGAGAAAACATTTCAGCTATGCATGGACTGACTACCTTGTCAAAAATGGTCAGATAACAACCACAAAAAAATGCTGTAGGCTGTAATCTGGCTGTCAAGAAAGTTCTCACTGGGCCATGACACCCCCCCACACCCCTGGGTTTTTTTTTTTTTTGGTGTCCTACTGACATGCTGTTTTTATCCCGTGAAAAATTGCACTAGGATTGAATGTGTTAGCCGAGATTTCGGCTCGATTCCGCAAAAATGCAGCAAGATTGCTTGCAGGTGGCTTAAACTGAGGAAAGCCTGCTTAATGTGCTGACTCATAAACATTGAGGACTTAGTACTGAACCTTGAAGAGCTCTGGTTTGTTCCTACGTGGTACCTGTGTATGTGCTTGTGAAAGTAAATTTTAAATGTTTCCATCTCTGGAATGACTGCAGTCAAAGGCTATATTAGATTGTAACTCACACTCACATTCTAAACGGATCATGATTGAGTTCAGCACTGTGGTGCTGGTGATGGGGGGAAAACGGGCACCAGGGATGTGCAGGGAAATGACTATGGATCATGTTCCTGGGGTGGGAGTTGGAATGAGGACTGAAATAAAGAGTAAAGGGGAGCTTTTCAGGCTTTATCTTTCAGCCCAGCAGGCTTTAAGGCTCTCACAGCTAGAGACAAAACTGAGATTAAAAAAAGCAACACTTGTATTGCTGTACCTGTGTTCACTCTTTGTGTGCACTGCAAACTCGTTTTTCTTTACACACCATGTATTGATATGCTTTGAATATATCGCAAATACAAAACAATTGAAAAGACACTGCTCATGAATGATGTGGTGGCATCAGATAAAATTGCTGCCCTACACTTCAGCATCCCTGGTTTGAACCCTTGTGTTCTAAATGGATTACTTTCCCATTTTTCTCCAACCTTCCAAAAATGTGTATTTGAATAACAGTATGTGAATGTGTTCATCTAATCCATGGTGCATTCCCAGCTTACACCCACTATTCCTGAAATAGACTCTGGACCCATTTCAATCCTGACCAGGTAAAAAGGATAGTGAAGTCACTCAAGTCTAATACCAGTACCCATGTTTCAGTGTGTTATGCGTGCTGGGCAATTTTTTTCTGCATACCGAATGAACTAACTGGCTTATTATATAAACAATGAAGAGTGAGGCTAATTAGGCCCTGTCATGCTAAAAGTGGAGAGCTTCTTAACCAGTCAATGGTCTGTTCACTGGATTAGTAATGCTGATCACTGTCTAGACTCCAAACAAGCATAAAATGGAGCCAATCACAAGTTCTGAAAGAGAGGTTGCCATAATGATGCAGAAAAAAGTCCAGACTGAGGTAAGTTACAGAATGGCAAAGACGTAATGCTTGAGAGTGTATGTTATGGGGGAGGGCTGTAATATTTGGATTTCTCATCCAGAGCTTAACGCACACAGTGTCTTTGTACCATGCGTTTTTTTTTGTTGAGGAAAATGTCTGAAGAGCAGCTTTCTCAGGGTAACGCAGGAAGGTTTTTAGGAAATACTCTCCTGCTGCTTCCACCAGACGTTTTCTCTCTTGTCTTGAATACAGCAGTTTGATTATATGCTTTATTAAGTGTCAGAGTGTTTGGGCTAAGTCAAAGCAGATGTCACCACAAAGACTGTTATTATAGTGTTTAAGATCAGTGTGTGTCTAGTGGGTTTTGTTCTGCTCTTGGAACCCGTAACGTTCTCCTCAGCCTATAGAACACAATATTGGGAGAGATAGATTAGAGAGTTTCGGTACAAAACGTGACGCACATGGGAACCAGTCCATATTCTGGTGTTCAATTCACACTCTTTTGATCCACCTTGCATTTTTCTACGAGGTTTTGCATTTTCCTAGATTGGCTTTTCTTTTTTTTTTTTTTTGCTGTGCTTGCAGGATTTATGCTTCCTTGTTTTCCATCTCTCCTTGGTTCAACTTTTTTTCCAATCATTTTGCTTAAATCCCCAAACACCAAAAGTCATGCTTACACAAGTCTTCATTCAGTAGTACACCAAACACCAGAAAACCTTATCTTAAAACATTGGATAAGCTGGGTAAATTTGTAACAGGTAGACATCATAAGCTGTTAAATATTTACATTTACATTATTGTTGGCAGATGTTCATATCCAGTTTTACTTACAGAAGTTTTTTCTGTAAAAAACAAAAAAAATAAAAATAAATAAAGAAAAAAAGAAAAAAAACAATCATGTTTTCTTTCACAGCTATTAGGCTACACATGCTAAAACCTCATCAAACAGTTTAATTAAACTTTAAATTTTCTTTCGGCTTTTTCCATTAGGGGTCGCCACAGCGGATCCTCAATATCTAAAAACATGTATGATCATATCGACTGTGCATTGTATTTTAATTTTAAATGTGGAAAAAACTACCATTTCCTACATGCACATTTTAACCTCTTGTCTTTGCTTGGCTTTGAAATGTCAAATTATTTGTGTTTTGTTTAAAGTGAAATACAGACCAATATGCAGAGGGGTAAACAATGAATATAATCATATCATAAACCTTGACAAATAGGCCCTTAACCAAACTTTTTTAAGTTTTGAATACGGTAATCAACATGGGCATGGATAAATATGGATGCTATATGCAAATATATGTTTATTATTAGTGAAACCAAACTCAACATATATGCATGAAGACAAAATATTCTTGTACAAGTTTTAAAGTAACTATTGTGTTTTTTCTTGGTTTTACTTTATATTTGAGTAAAAAGGAAAACATATGTTTGTTGCATTAAAGCTTTTCATTAAAATAATAAAAAAAAAAAAAAAAAGTCAAACAGTGGCATTTGTGCAGTTAAAATAAAAAAATAAAAAAATAAAAAAATAAAAAAATAAAAAAATAAAAAAATAAAAAAATATATATCTGTGTGTGTGTGTGTGTGCGTGTGTGTGTGTGTGTGTGTGTGTGTGTGTGTGTGTGTGTGTGTGCTCACCTACAAATTAATTTATTTGGATTTATATGACAAAATCTAAAACAACTAGCTATAAAACAACATCTTCTGTAAACCACCACTGTCAATCTAGATTGGGCCGTTCATACGGACTGCTGCATGTTTATAATAATGAATGTAGTCTTTATTTGAGCTTCATGTCAGACTGCTCACTCACTAGTCACTGCTCACTACTTTTTTGTTGCATTCTCTTTCACAGATCGCATTGGCATTCAAGTCCCAATGTACACCTCTAGTCTCAGACTCTAGAATGTTTTTCTGGCAAGCTTAAAAAATAAGAAGAAAAATAATAAGAAAAATTAGAAGAAAAATAAGGAGAATAGTGAAGAAGAATAGTTTTGTTTGGGGGTTTTTTATCGTGTAGATTCACATTCAGTTACATCACTAAAATTTAAAACTGTAAAAAAATATTATTTTCTTTTTAAAGAATAACATGAAATATAATTGTAATAATTTTTCTCCATCTCATTTTGTTAAGGCAAAATCTAAACTACCTTAACTTACAAGTCAAGTCAAGTCAAGTCAAGTTTATTTCTATAGCTCTTTTCACAACAGACATTGCCTTAAAGCAGCTTTACAGAAATCAACAGTCAAGGTGAACGGTGTGCATTTACCCCTGATGAGCAAGCCGACTGTGGCGAGGAAAAACTCCCTTAGATGTTATGAGGAAGAAACCTTGACACTTACAAGCCTCAATAGCCTGGATGTATCAAAACATTCAGCTTTTAGCTTCTATTCTCAGAAATTGTTTTACATAGCACTAAATACTAAGATAGATACAGTGTAGAAACTTTACTGTCAATGCATAGTGCAGGTACACAGCAACCAAAATCAATTTAGCATCTACCAGAGGTGCAAATAGCACAATTGTTCAAATTGACAAGTGCAGAAATATATGCAAACATATGTACTACATGTAATATACTGTATGTAAATATATGTACAAATAAATATAATGGCTATGGCAGTGACAATGTGCAGGAGCTGATGAGCAAGCACACTAAGAATATATACAGTATAAACATATATCATACTCTTGATGTCACCCAAATGAGGATGGGTTCCTCTTTTTAATCTGGTTTCTCTCAAGGTTTCTTCCTCATAATATCTAAGGGAGGATTTTCCTTGCAACAGTCGCCACGGCTGCTCATCAGGGATAAATGCACACCATTCACCTTGACTGTTGATTTCTGTAAAGCTGCTTTGAGACAATGTCTGTTGTGAAAAGCGCTATAGAAATAAACTTGACTTGATATGAGCATATACTGTATATAAACATGTACAAAGGTATATAAGTGCATTGTTCATTGTATGTACAATTGTACACGGTTATACACAGTGTATACACAGATCATTATGAGGATAAATGAGGACATACAATAAACATACTACTATATACAGAAATAATTGGCAGAAATGATATAGATTTTTACAATGATATTGAATGTGCATTAAAAGTTATCACTTTGTCTTACACTTTCTGTGAGAGTCTATTCAAATTATTCTTTGGAAAAGCCTTAGTTGTTTATGTTACAGCTGACTAATGGTTGGCCACTAACTACACTGATGTTGTTTATGCTGAGTTTGAACTTACACGGTACCCGCTTAACCTTTGCCCGAGTGAAGAGTGAGAAAAAGGCCAAACATCTCAGTAATGTTTGATGTGTGTTTGTATCTTTGCCAGAAAGCATTTGGCTAAAGTTAAGAGGATGCGTGATTTGTCATCATTTGCAAAGAGGACCACTCTGGCCCAACATTAATTAAAAGCGAGAACTGCATAGCTCACGGAGCACAAAAAGGTGAAGTATGTGTAGGAGTAAGATCATTTTAAATCATGTTCTGTCTGCGCTGTATGGTTTTGCAGCTAAGTTGCTTTCTCTCACACCCTATATGGTGTAAATAAAACCATTTTCATGAGTATTTAATGTTTTGAAAAGGTTAATCATAGGTTCCTGTCCATCAATGTTTTATTTCAGGTAATTTTAGTTAATATACAAGTATAGGCAAGTGTGTGCTTTGTGCAAATTTAGTGTCGGCGTGTTCCACGTTCGGATTCTCTGCACCTGCGTTGCGTTAAGCAGTTCATGCGGCGGAATAATGAGCTGCAGGTGTGTTTGGGTCACCTGCTGTTTGTTTGTTTGTTTGTTTGTTGGCGTCAGCTACAGCGGACACGCGCCATTTCCATGTGCCTTTCAAAGAGTAGTTAGTCCACTTTTGGCTCAAAACCTGCCCCAACATGACATTTCACAGTGCAAAATGGTGCTTCATGAAATTACTTCACAGAACACAAAATCCTGTTTTTGCCCCTCTCCATTATTTGCTTTCTTCTCTTCCTGTCTCTAAACAGTAAACTAATTATTATTCATTATTGTAAAGTTTTAGTCAACACACTGGCATCCCTCGAGGGGAAAAACGTGTGTTTGAAATGAAGTGTCGACCAAATAGGAAAAATTTATTATGATGTTTCTTTGGTTTCAAGTTCCAGTAAAGTTTCCTGGCCCAGAATTTAATCCCACCTTAACTTTCAGCAGATTTAAGCAGTTCATGTGTAGTGAAGTTCAAGGAAAGCTGAAAAATTGTCAGTATTTTGTTAGGCCAGAATGCTAAGTAATGGCATGTATAATAATTAAACCTACATAAGTTTACACGTTATCTCATATCATATGGTTAAAGTCTAGTAACTAAACAATTTCTATGATTATTCAAGATAATAACTCTCAAAATCATATAATCATATACAGTGGTACACCGCTTATCGACTTTAATCCGTTCCTCAAAACCGGGCGAAATGCAAAAAGGTCGAAGAAAGAACACGCAATATACAATATACACGCACTAAATTGTTATATTGACCGCTAAATAACACTATATTGTTCACAAACCGAAGTTTAATTTACGATAGATGCTCTCTCCACAAAGGCTGAGGAGAGACTGGGAAGATCCTTTTCCTCGCTCCATGTGGGTCGGGGTAAAAAAAGGTTGATAAGCGAGCATTTGTTTGTTCAGCGGGCGCAAATTTCGGTCGAAAAAACTGTTCGCTAAGCGAAAACGTCGATGTTTCCGAGCCGGTTGATAAGCGGGGTACCACTGTGTGGTATTTTTGTGTTCACCACAAAATAAATTTCTCAATCTATTCTTCAATTACTTAAAAAGGAAAATCAGGGGAAACCCAGAGGACATTGTCCGCAACAAAGTCGATTCACGCAGAAGCCCATGTGGAAGCATTTGCCATTTTCCCCATTAATCTATAAATCTCTTTCTGATGAGAAGTCGGCACACGATAGCGGCTCCTGTGTCCCTGACGTATGCAGACACCCCTCTGGCTCTAATAACACAGCATAGTGCCAGATGTCAGGTTCATTGATTTGCACATGTGCTCACACCACACACACACACATCTATACTGTATACACACACACTCACATACGTGCATATGCACATGCAAACACGCACACACCTATAATCAATCTCTATATGTCGACTAACATTGTCATGGTGGGGTCTGATATAATGGGAAGCAATAAATGCTGGTCTTGCCACATATTTGGCTAATAAAATGATTAATTACCCAGACTAATGCCTTTTTATCCAGAGGGGGTCTGAGATGTTCTCACGTTACTAAAACTCAATTGGAGTGATTGCCTTCAACTAAAGCGTCAACAGCTGGTCATAGCCAATTGTACTGGGCAATTTGTTAGTGTCTCAGCCTGATTTTTTATATTTCAATTAGGCACTTCCAAGAACAATACACACAATAAATCCAAAATGTATATGGTTAAATTTATGCAGCCGGCTATATAAAAAATACAATCTGACACAAGGATAGATGGCGAGTACATGACAAAATAAAATCAATCATGCGGCCGTTAAATATGGCTAACAGATATGTGATGCAGTATGTGAGAGTATACGTGCTTTAAAGTCAGCACACATGTTTTAGCATGTGTCACATTTATAATGGGGTAATTTCATGGCAGGTTGCAAAATGCTAGATTACATCTGTGGTCAGATCAGAGGGACTGATACACTGTGCGTGTGTGTGTGTGTGTGTGTGTGTGTGTGTGTGTGTGTGTGTGTGTGTGTGTGTGTGTGTGTGTGTGTGTTACTGGGTGTGTGCTCATCTGGTCATGCCAGCACCCAAGAAGATGAAAGGAGCGAATTGATGATAATGGTGGTCACACTGATCACACATCTGAACACCTAATTTGACATGGTCATAATAGCATCTTTGGCAGTATCATTAACATCAGTAGGTAGCCACCCCCTACTCCTTACTTTTATTTCAACCTAGAAGCATTACTGCAGGTCTGTTCGTGTTGTAAAGGATCTGAAACTAAAATCAATTATGCCAACTTTATTCTTGATTATTAAAATTAATTAGCAAAAAAGATAAATTATACATTACAGTTTAATTTAATAATAATTCATTAAAACTATAATTTAGAACCCAAAGGTATAGGGCTGTCCAAATGTATATGTAAAGCAAACAGATTTATTTTTTTAAGAAAATGTTTTATTTACTGATTTACTGAAGTCTGAATGATAAATAGATTTTAGGGCCAAATCACCTGCACAGACATTTTTACTACACAAGACAAACAAACCCTAATTCGCATACACCCATATTTTATTTATAATAGAACATAGTGTGTGTGTGTGTGTGTGTGTGTGTGTGTGTGTGTGTGTGTGTGTGTGTGTGTGTGTGTGTGTGTGTGTGTGTGTATTTTATACTGAGGAAAAAATAAGGAAAAAAAAATTTTTGTATTTGAAGGCTGCAACATGTCTCCAAAAAGTTTGGACAAGGCCATATTTACCACTGTGTAGAATTCCATTAACAGCTGTTACATCTGGGAACTGATGGGAGCAGTTTCTGGAGTTTTGGGGTTTGGGGAAAGGAATGTTGTGATATTTGTGTCAAAAAAATTAGTGCTGATACCAAGAGCATGTCTGATACTGAGTGCTTGAACTGAGCGCTGATAACAAGATGTATGTTCCCTTTCCTCTTTATTCCAGAGGACACGGCACCCATAGTTTCCAAAAATAATTTTCAATTTCGTTTTATCTGACCACAGATCAGTTTTTCACTATATCTTATTCCATAAATGGACTTTGACATAGAGAAGACATCTGTCTTACTGGCTTATGTTCACATATGGCTTTTTCTTTGCATTATAGAGCCTTTTTGCATTTGTCAATGCAGTGATTTAATGCAATGCTCCCTGAATATTTAGACAAGGTTTTTGCAGATTAGTGAACATCTGCCCAAGAGAGACAGGGCCTCTTTAAGTTACTTTTTTTTAATATCCAATTATGTTACCTACCTGTTGGCAATTAACCTAATTAGTTCCTAGATGTTCCTCCTGCTGCTTCTCTTTAGTAACACTTACTTTTCCAACATTTTGTTGCCTTGTCCCAACTTTTTTTTAGACGTATTGCAGCCATGAAATGCAAAAATATAAAAAATGGTATATTTCCAATTTAAAAATTTTGTTTTTTTTATATTCTATTGTGAATAAAATGTGTTAATAAAATTATTTATTATATATAGAATAATGTTTACATTATAAACCTCATTATTTACAAAATCTATCTAAACTTGCATAATAGGAGTGCTGATTTTTCTCTGTGTGAGAAAGAGAAAGCTTTGTCAACACATAATGTCAAAACCAATGCTTTCAATTCTTTTAAATTATTTTAATATGTGCTCAGAAATTCTATGACCATACTGAAGCTTGCCAATTGATGTCATAGGACAAAATCCACAAATATCCAGCAGTTTTTGGAACTGCTTCACAGTGAATGACTGACCTTTCCTCACTCTCTTGACGGCCACAAGGATGGACTCGACACGAGTAGAGGACAAATGTGCCCGCATAAGGGTCAAATCCCATACTATGCCTAAGTAAGTGGTTCTCTGTAATGGAGAAAGCACACTCTTTTTGGCCTTTAGCCTTAACACCAGTTCCTTAATGTGGACAAAAACGACATCTCGATAGCGGACTGCCAGCTGCTCTGATCAAGCCAATATCAACCAATTGTCGATATAATTTAGAATGCGTAAGCCCAGAAGCCTCAGGGGGGCCAGTGCCACATCCACAAACTTTGTGAAGGTGTGGGATAAAGAGCAAGACAGGCAAACAGAAGGACTTGATTTTGGTAAACTTCGGCCCTGAAAGCAAACCTCAGGAACTTACTGTGAGCTGGAGGAATGGATATATGGAAGTATGCATCCTTCCGATATATGGTCAAAAACCAGTCCTCGGACCTTATTTGGGACATGACCTGCTTTAAGGTCAGCAACTTGAACCTAAGTCTTAAAAGCGAGAGGTTCAGCTGACGCAGATCCAGTATAGGATGCAACGCTGCGTCCTTTTTGGGAACTAAGTACCAGCTGTAGAACCCGGACTCTCTGTCTGATGGAGGGACCTTCTCGATGGCCACCTTCCTCAAGAGAGTGTCCACTTCCTGTTCTATGACCAGAGCCTGTTTATGCCCCACCAGGGTGCTAGATAGTCTCTCGAGACTGACCTCTGGTAAGCCTAGAGCCAAAGAAATGCCCTGGTAAAGCTCTAGGGACCTCCTAAAAGGCGGAGAACCCCCATGTTCGCTACAGTGCCGGGTGGAAAGCTTGGTACTCAGCCCTATCCCTGTCGGAAAGATCCAACAGGGTGAGCCAAATGGCCTTAAAGGTCTCTTTGATAGCTAGGTCCCTAGCACATCAGAGCTCACGGACATGCTGACCACCCAAGACATCGCCCACATCTAGCTCCCACAGCAGATCAGCCTGATAGGCCTGCAGCACAGCCATGGTGTGCAGACATGACCTGCTGAGGCTTAAGTTTTGCCCACCAGCACCAAGGTGATTCTCAGGGACTTGGTGAACAGCGCTGGGGCTTTAAGAGCCGACACATCACTAAGGGAGAGATAGCTATCCAGCGTCTTTTCAACCCGAGGCATTGCCCCATAACCACACTCTCTTAGTCTAACTATATTTAAATATAGTGGCACCCTAGGACTAAAGAGGTGGGAAGATAAGGCCTGGCTCACAACCTGGACACCGCAGTGTGCTGGTCTGGGAAGAAAGGCAGGCACTTGCACGGAGGCAGTGATGCGAGTTGCGGAAAGCGCTCGTCAAGCTTACTAGGCATTCTATCTCGAGCTTGGCAATAGCATGGGTCACCACCTATAGGAGCTCTTTGGAAAGGACTGCCTGAGGGGAAGTCTCAGGAGGCTGGCAGACCTCCACCCCCTCCTCAGAGGAAGAGAGGTGGAGCTGAGCACTCTCCTCGCAAAGTAAAGAAAACACTGAAAGGCATGGTTCCGAACCTTGTGACCGGGATCTGGACCCGGCAGGTGAGGGAGGCGAAAGGGACGAGCCCATCTCCAACCCCTCTCCTACCTTCTTTCCCTCAAGAACCGACCTAGCATGCTCTGCTAAGTGACACATAGTAATTACATATATAATTCAGAGCGTGGACTACGTGGAATCGCTCCCCAAGCGTTTTTTTGATGCAGCTCGAGATCCTGAAGTGGAACTAACATTTACATAGAGCTGAAAGTGATTCTCCTTTGGATTTGCCGTAGTATGAGCATCAATGTCTAGTTTAAAAAGCACCTAATTTAATCAATTTTATACACTGATATGAAAGCATTTAGCACCAATTGCAGATCACAATTTGTTTCACAATCTCCAGTGCCAATATAATTCTACCAGGTAAACCTTTAGGGCAGACTCAAAAAAAGAGGCAAAAAGATCATTTCTTTATCTTGGTGCTTTTGTATCTCTACCAATTTCTTTCCTCTGCAACTGCATTTAAATACAATCATAACTTATATGCTGTTATGGTGTATACGTGCATGTTATGTCTATTATTCCAGCAATTCGCTGAATACACTGTTTTAAAACCCATTTGCCTATTTGACATTCTACATATAATCATTAACATACAAGGATGTAATAATAATCATGGAAAAGGAAAATCCAAACAAACTCATAGCATATGAGCAAACAAGAAACCATAGCGCCAAGTATAATGGCCTTCAATCTACTGTAAGAAATGACATTTGTTTCATGTTTGTTTTGTCTGTGTTGTAATTGGAAGCAGGGCTGGGAGTTGAGGAAGAAAACACATGGCAGAGACAGTAAGCGCGTTAGCCCAGTGATTGCCTGTCTCCAGTGTTTCTTCTGTCCGCTTGCATCACACCATGGGCCTGTTGCCACACAGACTACAGGCTACTACTGTCACAAGTGGATTTTTAGTTGGATTGTATTTTGTCCTTCCTCTCCGCAAAGAAGAGCACATGTGAACCACGCATAACATAGAGAATCAGGTGACAAATTAAAAGAAAAAAAAATCAGCATTACAAACAACAACAATAAAATGTTAGACCACCAAAAGCCTCAATAACAATTTAATTATGTCTAAGAATAGACTAAACAAGTTTTTGGAACTGTACTGGACAGATTTATACCATTCTACCAAAACTAGTGTGTTGTTTATAGTGGTGGAGAGTGCTGTCAAATAGATCATTCCAAAATCTTCACAAGGGTTTAACAAAGTCAACACAATTTGATTGAAATCTGGTTACTGCAAAGGTCATGTGCAATGAATAATTTACCTCATTTTCATGTACATTCAGCAAACTTGTGCTTCGAGGATGGATTTGTTGTCATGCTACAATAAACCACTCCCATCTGGATCAAACTCTCATTGTGAGAAGTTAAAATAAACATATTGTACTTATTTGCAATGACTTTTCCTTCTAAAACGTTAAGCCAAATGCTCTATGCCAAATGCTTCCCCACAAAAAAAGATAACCAGAGCCACCATGTTTTCCTTCCATTTGTCTCGCATCTGTAAACATCTGTATGTTAACACAGTTGTGTCTGTGTTTTCTGATTCTGCTCTGCAAGACATTTATGTATAATCATGTATTCCTCAGAATTTTCAAAGGACTGTACATTTTTTTCCAACCACTGCAATTTACTCAAACAAAAGTACTACCCGGTTCACAATTTAATCCAATTGCACCATTAACATTGTAAACAGTGCAATTATGAAGCACAAAAACAAATCTTTTCCTCTCAGACTGTTTGTGACATTACATAAAAAATAACAGAGTATCTAATTTTCTATCCGAAATCAGTTAATGGTTGCGCAGACCTATTTGATTGCTTGATCAAATCACATGATCACCAGTCAGTCTGAGAATAGAGGAGCCAAAGTTTTTGAGTTGTTGCTGCTCAGTTTGAACACTGTATGAATCTCTTGACTGTCCTTTGGCTGCAGATCAATAAAACATATATAATGAGACTAACAATAATCAGTGAATATCAGATTGTAAAGCCTTATCAAAGTGAATAAAATGCATTAAACATTAAGTAATATTATGATATAAATTTGAACATTATTCAATGTGCTATAACTGAAGTAATAAACATTTTGGTTTATATCTTGTCAGTGACTCATATACTAGTGGTATAACTTACAATATTTCTATCTGTTCCTATTTATATTCCAAATATTAAGATCTGTATTTACATCAATCAGACAGAATTGAATCAGTGAAAGCTAACGAGAATAGCATTTATTATCTCGTTACAGTGGCACCTGTCAAAATGTAATGCAACTCTTTGGGGTGTTTCTGGTATGTAGTGGTAAGAATCTATTCAGAAGTGGTCCAAGAGAAAAACAACCGGTGACGTGGTAATGCTACTTATATTAAAGATGGTGGGTATGAAATGACATACACATTTTGAATAGCATTCTTTTTTCTACATCCATACCTTGAAACCCTATACATCAGCATTCCAGAAAGCAGACCCAATGTTGCTTAATAAAATGTAGGGTATGTTTACCATGATGAAGAACCCACTTTTGCTATTGCTTGTAATACCTGATTACCCCTCTGAGTCCAGCTATTTTCAATTTATCCCAGTTATTATGGATATACACATCTCCACACTTCCCCAATTTTTATTCAGGATATCCCAACAAATCCCACACGGCAAAGACCCTTGCTCCTTGTAGGTAATCTCATATGCAGCCACATGTTAGATTATCCCCTGGAGGCTTCTATGTTGAGGCTGTCAGGTTGTGGGGTTCACAGGATGGTCTATATTTCCAGAGTGAGTGAGTAGAAGAGAAAGAGAGGGAGAATAGAAGGGAGGTGGAGGTTCAGTATGGTCTCAGCGCATGTGGTATTAATATTACAGCATGAGGCGTGGAGGTATGAGGTTTGCTACACAACCACACTTTGAGGTCAGCAAATTCAAAATCTCCCTTTACACATACTCCATTTATGTCTGTTTCTGTGTTTCCAAGATCTAATTTACTGAGGATCATATACTCATGTCAAGCATATGTGAACTTCCTCTTCCTTTCTCTATTAAGCAAACTTTGTGCTTCCTGTGAAATTTCTCAGATTTCTACATACTTCTATCGTGTTTTTAGCATTTAACCAATCAGAGAACAGAGGCGTCATCTCCTCAACTCTAATGGGGCATAATATGACTCCTCTCGTCTTTTCTGCCATCCAAACCTTCCCATCTATTACAGTTTACCTTAAGCCAACTCTCTCCTGTTAAAACCTTATACACCTCCTCTTTCCTTGGCCAGTAATTGGTTCCAGATTGCTGGCACACTCTCCACATAGCTGCTCTGCATCATGGTGATTGAAGGAGAACGGGTCCTCCCTTCAATTGGATTACTCCTTCAAATGTACTGCTCTTTACAGTCAGAAAAGTGCAAAAAAAGAACAAGGCCCCTCGTAAGTAAAAACTAGTGACACTAGTGATTCTCTGTAGATGCACATTAAAAATGACATGGTGCCACATGAGGAGGATTAATGTAGTTTCACAAGCTCATCACTTTGCCTTACAGCAATGAAGGAAAGCCAGAAAATCTATGAACTATTCCATAAGTTCCTCACACAATGGCAACTAAAATGGAACTACAGTCATTTTCCAGTACACCAATAACATTACCTCTCTCATAGCCAGTAACCTTTTGCTATGTTAAACAGATCTCTATATTAAAATACATTTAATAACATGCTGTTATGAAACATCATGAGCATGCCTTCCTCTTTTCTCAGTGAGAATTGAGAATGTACGACTCCCTGGAGAGTTAGTCTCCAAAATAAAAACATGAAACACGACTGAGGTGCTTTGAGGCAGTGGTTTAATGTAACCTTGGTTTTCATGAGCTGGCGGTAAAAACAGAACTGAGAGAGAGCGTAAAAAAGAGAGAGAGTGAGAGAGAGTATGTGAGAGAAAGAGAGAGAGAGAGAGAGAGAGAGAGAGAGAGAGAGAGAGAGAGAGAGAGAGAGAGAGAGAGAGAGATGGAAAGAGAGAAAGAGCCTGGTGAGAACTTGGCTCGTTTATGAAGTTCTTGGATGAAAAGTCGAACATACATTAGGAGCTTCCACACTCTCACCCACTCCCATATGGTGTGTGAATGTGGCCTCAGCTCGCGCTTGGGATCTTAAAAAACCATCCCATATGTGTGCTTGTTTCTTTTCATTAGCTCCCAAACCTAACAGAAGCCCATCCTCAGCAGATTTAATGACATTTTACATCTTGTATGTGATGTCCAAAAATGTGCACCACATTTGCATAAGGATTAGTGGAAATGGGAAAGGCACAAATATGCTCAAGTTTTGTCCAGTCACTGGATCGGTCAGATGAATTAAGATTAATAATATACTGCATATACAGTATAAGCAATTTTCTTTGTGTCCAAAGTCTCTTCGTATCTTTTGCATATTTGGATATACTGTACTTTACCAATTTATTACAAACCAAACTGTATTGGATCTACAAAGAATTCCTTGCAGTTACATAGAAACCTATCCTACTTTAGATATTTTCAGGCTCTTTGACATATGTCACCATGTCTCAGATGTTTCATCTTTTTTTCTTACCTGTTCCTGATCCAATGAACGTTTCTGAGCCATATCCTTCGTTCCCCCATTAAAAAAGGAAAGGCAGTATGTTTTATGAGGCTTCAAACTTGGCAAGAAATCCAAACTACATAACAACTGGCAATGGCGTCAGACTTTACAGTAAATAATTTTAAAGAATTTCAACATAAAGTCTTTAACGTTCATGTTTGTGTGAATTTAATAGAGCTAAGATCCTGTATATGAACAGACAAACACAATAACTCACAAAAGAAAAGTCTGTCAGCATAATGCCAAAAATAATAAAGATAAAAGAGCAATGCGGTGTGCGGCATACTTTATTAGCTTCACGAGGATGCAGCAAGGTTTGATCATGCTAGTTTGTTATGTGGCATCATACAACCAATGTTCTTACTGAACCATGGCAAAATTCCCAAGATAGCAATCTACAAAGCTGTGTACAGCTTGTAGAAGTTATAGTTGGATATTAAGTTTGCCAAATTATAGCTGCTGATTCAAGAGCTAGAAAAGAAAGACGACCAGTAAGCCTAGTGGTAATAGTAAAAAAAAAAAAAAAAAAAAAAAAAAAAAAAGGTTTTTTTACCTAGAAATAGTACAAACCGATTATTATTATTATTATTATTATTATTATTATTATTATTATTATTATTATTATTATTATCATTATGCATTAAGATATAAGAAAGCATACCTAATGTTTAAAATATATTTATTTATACTTTATGTCTATTCACACTTAAAGAAGTTTAATACTTAATGTATTGATGATTACAGATTTCCATTATACACAAGCATTTTACTTTACAGTTCTGGTTTTTATCTCAAAATTTCTTATTAAAAAACTTTCTTTTGGCTTCTCCCATTAGGGGTCGCCACAGCGGACCATCCGCATGTTTGATTCTTTTACGCTGGATGCCCTTCCTAACGCAACCCTCCCCATTTATCCGGGCTTCGGACTGGCAATAAGAGTGCACTGCCTTGTGCAAGCCTAATGGCTCTAATAATAGTTCTAATTGAAATATTGAAATTTTCGAATTGATGAAGTTTTCTTTAATGCATGCTTTTTTATTTTTATTCTTGAGCAAAGTTGACTTTGTTAACAACATGACAATTAGACACAATAGGTAATTCTAAAGAACTGCACATACAACATATAGTACTGTGCATATATAAAGCTCAGAAATGGAGGATCATGGTCCTTCAGTCTGTCTGATCCCACTACATCTTGTACTCCTGTACACCTAATAAGTGAAACATTTCTAGTTTAAGGTATTCTAGGCTAAATTGGACCATAAATACACAAATTGAATGTAATATGTGAGCAAATCTGAAAGAATTCTACAGGGACCCTTTAAAAACCACACAGCAGATGCAGAGGACAAAAGCTGCTGTACAATCTGTCACCGCACACTTAGGTAAAGGACTCTGTGGTCGGGCAAGTCATAAATCTGCTCAGAAGGTGTCAAAACTTAAGTGGAACCACTAAAGTGCCCATGGCCATTTTGTCTTGCATATCATACCTACATAATCTCAGGTCTGAGGTAAAGGCTTGCTCATGGGCACTCGTGCATAGTTTAAACAACAGAAGTTGTGCATCTGTAAAACTTGTTGGGGAACTTGTTGGCTTCTTTAAGATCAGCCCTGTGTTTGGCTGTGTTGGTAGAAAAAAGTAACCATTCACTTTCTTTTGTACTCACTGTTGCAGCTGAATTGATTTTACTTTCTAGTATTAGCCTGTGGATGAACTTCCTCACAATGCAACAACCAAATTAGACTGGAGTGGTGCCTGTTTGTGGTGTGCCAGTGAAAAGCAGTAAATGGATAAAACATGGCAGGGGTTGAGTTTACTGGGTACCGGCTTGTCAAGTAACCCAGGGATGATGAGAGAGTACATAACATGTCTACTCTAACCATTATGAACAAATTTCTCAGACTCAAGTTCAATTTGTTTCAGAGTTTTTCTCTTCTTTTTAAGTAAAAAAATGTATAATCTTTGTTCAAGAACTAACCACAAAAGGTCTAATTCAATTGCACTTCTATTATTACATTGTGATTTTGAAAGAGACTTGAGTAATAAAACAATATTCAAAGCTTCTGCCAGCATTGCAGGCTAGACTCAGTATAATTGTGGCTGAAGGACGGCTGATTTAGGAACAGTCAGTTGGCTTTGATTAAAGGGAACCCCCAGGCTCGTCACTTACACACAAACTCCCTCATTCTAACATCGTCTCGTCTCACCCTGGCCGAGGTCCGCACTCAACCAAGGATGGCTTCCTTCAGCCAAGAACTGGAGGCGCATCAGTGCCAAAATAAATGATTTGAGCCAAGGAGAGCTAATGCATTGAAGAGCGATTCCATGGCACTGAATCTCACACTGACACATCTGAGCTCAGAGCAAGGCGATATTAAAAGCAGAAGCCAGGCCACATCTGCAGAGTCGTGATTAAAAATAGATTAACTTCTAATACGTCATAAGATCTGTGTAACAAGTCACAAAAATCATTTATTTTGGCTTCACTGGATTGTAAGTTATGTCCATAGCTTTTGAATTAGGCTGAGCTTAGGGGTGTTTCCCAATGACTCATCGAATGTGGCAGTTTACGAACTTCGCATAGTGTAACACTGACGCCTTTGGGAAAGTTGTAGATCCATACCCAGAAGTTTATTAAGGGATTTTCCAGAAATGTTTTTGATGTCCCTCTCAAGGGGTCAAAAAAAAAAGGTAGACAGTGTTAAAGCTAGCAAATCTTTGATTATAAATTGACACATCAGTCTAAAGGTAAAACTTGTTGCAGTAAAGCAAAAACAAAGACTTTATTAGTGAAGGAAAACAGCTGGAACCAATCATTTAACAACACAGGAAACAATGCGCAAATAAGAAAAATGAAACCCCAGATGGTCTAAAACAGGTATGCTAAGTAGAGAACTAAGATAAATATGGACTGTTTGATGTTTTTGTTGTGCTTCTGAAAATTTATTTAGTTCCACAAATGTACTTATTTGTTGTTAAAAGTGGTTATAAATTTACATAAATGTACACTAGCAACCATATGTTTGGACAAAGCTGCTCATAAATATAGAATTACATAAAGAAGTATTGAATGTATTGAACTAAAATACAAAAAAAGATTCAAATAGAAAGAGTAAAAGCAAATAAAAACATACACAGTGGCAGCAATTTAACATGGTCTTTTAAAAGGATGGGGCTGTCTTAAAAGTGCTAGGCTCTCATTGGAGAGTAAGATTTAGATGGCATCTAGAATCAACTGCACTAAAATTTGGAGAATGTTTTAGATGCAGTGTTAGTAACTTTGTTACTTTGTAGTAGAAATTACTTATTTACTTTCTTCCTTGCTTAGAATATTAGCTTGTAATCAGTAATTGAGGTTTGAATAGTCGCATAAGATTTATTAATTAATGAATGAACCGTTTAATAACAGATACAGAAAGTAAAGACTTCAGTGGAGCAAATCTTGGAGAGGGTTTTGGATACGGTTCATTAAGTGGTACTAAGCGATTCATTAATTACGGACTGATATACCAAGTAAGTAAGTGAATTCCACTATAATGTATAAATACTATAATTATACAGAGTACTGCATCCAGAACACTCTCTACAATTTGCTGAGGTCTCGATTCAAAGCTGTCGATTCAAATCCCATTAGCCAATGAGTGTAAAGTTCTGTTAAAGCCCACCCCCACCAGAGGCTTATTTTACATTTGGCAACTTTCAGAGACTTAATGAAAACTCAGGCAGTGCATTTATAAACCATAATTAGCAAAAATAAAAAAGTGTACTTTTCTTTTTTCACATTGTATAACTTTGCTCATTGCTTAAAAAGTTGCATTCAATACTTTGGCATAAATGTAATTCCACAAATATATGGTTTGTTTTGATTTGGACCATAATATAAAACATTTAATATTCTGAACATTATTCCAAATAAAGCTTTGAAGAAAATTTTTTAAAGCATTACCATAAGGGAGTTTAACCCAGAAGTCCTTAAATAAGCAAAATACTTGGTTTGTGGCTTGACCAAGATGGTGGACTTAGATCCACCACAGTTTGACTGATTGCCTTCTGGTGATGTTCACTTCTCATAAAGTTCTCAACTTTTTCTTCTTTCTCTCATTGCTTGATTCATGCTATTTTTACTCCTACAGTATATATAATTTACACAAGAAATCATCTCTGTTCTCTCTTTCTGTTACTAATGAACCTTTTGTACCACAGATTCTGCCATAGTACTAGCTGTTGTGTTATACACCACAGCAAAGACTAATAGCAATTCATTTCCCATAATTTTGCAAATTAGGTGTTAGAAAAATGTGACAGAGCGCTGTATTTTGGGAAATATGCTATTGAGAATAGGTGTTAAATCTAGCATAGGTTGATTAAGTCTGTAGCTTGAAAATGCCACATGGGTGGGCATGAATGGAGCCAGGGATTGTGTTAGCATGTGGGGGTGGCTACATCAAGATGCCAGTCAGCAGCCCATTATATATCCAAACACACATACGCACACACACACACACACACACACACACACACACACACACACACACACACACACACACACACACACACACACACACACACACACACACACACAGACACTTATACAACCCCTTTTGGGATCCATGAATTCTCTGCACAAAGTGTTCATTGTCCGGGTGCCGTCATTCATGTTACATGTGCGGCCATCATGAATCAAGTGGCTATGTTCCCAAAAGACTGTCCTCCACCACACACACACACACACACACACACACACACACACACACACACACACACACACACACACACACACACACACACACACTATCTATCTTTCTATCTCTATCTCTCTCTCTTTCTCTAATACTAGGACAGGTGGATGTTTTTCACAAGTGTAATGTAAGAATGTAATGTATTTCACATACTTCAGATTGAAGTTAACCATATATTTTGTCATTCTGTGTAATTTCTTAATCACTGCTAACATTAAATTCCTCTCCTTTGATCTTGCATAAGGTCTCATATCCCACAGCAGTCGTACACAAGCCCTCACTGAGACTTTACACAAGCTGAAAAACTCACTCTCACTTCAGAGGATCCCTTTTTTTGCTCCTCTTATGCACACATACTCACTTCATATGAATATATATACTGTATATACATGCATGCATGCACTATGCCATATGAGATGAGGTAACGTATGAGGGCGGACCCTCCATCTGCTGTTGGCCGGTAGTGGCAGAAGGTGCTGCTAATGAGGCCTGATCTGCTGCTGCACCTGCCACTGATTCGCTGACACACACACACACACACACACACACACACACACACACACACACACACACACACACACACACACACACACACACACACACACACGGTCCATGGTCCATACCCTTCAGGTGTAATCACTGCTTAGCTTAACAGGAAAGCCCATGATCCTGACCTGGGGAATTCATTACTGCATGAGGGAGGCTGCCAGCAGTACATCATACTGACCTAAAAGCTCTTTCATTGCATGTGGGAGGCTGAAACATAGTGACATGAGACTGTTTAGTCACTACATTGGAGCTAGCTATGAGAAGAATCAGCATGTTCATCTTAATATCACTTAATGTTAGTTGTCTGCATGTTGTTTTGGTTATGGCTTTAAAGCCTTTGGATTTTTTTTCCAAGCATGTTCTTTATAACTACAATATTAGACATGTTTGTTTTTGGCCAGTCACCCAGCACCAAGCATTGCTAGACCTGTATATTCTCTAAGAAAGATGATTACAGAGGATCAAAATAGACTTGGAAAACTCGAAATTTTCAGTGAGGTCTGGGAGGATAGAATCTGTCCTGGAAAGCAGCACATTGGGAGCATTGTTCGAATTTAACACAGTGCAGCTGTAGGAACATGTGTGTTCAGGTGATTTTGGTCCGCAACTCGATGCCTGAGTGGCTTATGATCAAGAGCACATTTTAGCCTGAGCTCCCTCAGTGGTGTATTCACTATCTTGCCAAAAAAAAACCAACAACAAAAAAAAAACAACAACACAAACACAACACTAACAACAGTTACCTCTGAGGAAGGCATTTTGGTTTGAACAATGTTTAACAGGATTGTTGCATGGGATTTGTTTTACTTTTGACAGAAATGGAGATGACACAATATAATCCTCATGGATTCTTGAAGAAAGGCTTTTTGTTTTACTGTAAAAACATACAAGGAGAAATGCTGGCTGCAACAAATAAAAACATTTAACAGTACAATCTAAAGGAATAAAATAAAAAGATGTATATGTGAATGATGCAATAAAAGGATGGCCTGGGTAGCAAAGAAAACACATCACATACGAGAATGTGTACAGAAAATGGGGAAATTTCAAAAGATATTTATTGTGCTTTGCATTAAAACTATTTACATTTAATGAGGCTTGAGTTTTTTTTTTTATTTTGTTAGAATAATAATTAACAAACAAACAAAAACAAAAAATTACTATTAGATCAAGCTGAATATCAATTGGATACCTGTATTGCCTGATACTTTAGATTTCAGTATCAGAATCAATATCAGAAAAAGCAAACATGGTCTCATTATTATTATTATTATTATTATCTGTATATATTATTGCACCTGTTATAAACTCTGTAAGCACTGATTATTAATAACTGAAGATGAAAAAGTATGATGACTGACAGCTGCCTTGCTTACATAATTTTAACACCTCATTCCTTATCATAAGCGCGTTGGTGGCCTCCAATGTAACAAAAATCTACCTTTAGCATGCGTTATACCAAGCCAGGAGATGATCAAGCTGCACACGCCTGAGCTGAACTCACCTATAGGTCAGTCTTCTCACATCAAACAAAGAAATTCAACACTTTACACAGGGCTTTGTGACATAGCCAATTTTTAAAATGCTATAGAAGCCACAGGCCAAAAAGTTTCTTGTCATGATATGTGGAATTCACATCGGTGATGATGAGTCGACTTTCAGGGGTTTCAGTGTGGACGATTTTATTTCTAAAAGAATTCAACACTTCTCCTGAAAAAGACTCAGTGTAGAAATAGTAATCCGTGAGACTTTTTTGTAATAAACAATGCAAAATAAACACATTTTTTTGGTTTGTTTCATTTGAGACCTACTTTGTAAAGTAGCTTCATGTAGCATTTCTGCTGTGTAACAAGCAGAAATGCTACAGTGCAATTTGAAAAGGTTTACAAATGTTTGTTGAAATGTTTTAGAAATGATTCTATACCTAGTGCAAAGGTGTTTGGATAGTAACATTCTAGCAGATAGTTAAGTAACAAATAATATACTGAAAGTAAAAGAGTAAAAGAATTCTCGGTCAAATGACTATCAGCAGCACCATGTGTACAGGAACATCATCTAATCCTGAATCAGCTCATACAATATGTACCCAATTTATGTTTTGGATGACTTCTCTAGAATGAAATAGAAGGGAAAAATTATGCCACATCATCCTGGTCATGCTGTCATGGAAATATTATAATCAAATCAATTTTTCCCAGTTATGGTTTGTATTACTGCTTAGTTTTTTCTCTCTTCATCTGTAATGTTTTGCTGTTGTGTGGCATTCTCTTTGTAAGTGGACATTTTTTTAGGAAATGTTTCAATTAAGACAAAACCTAAAACAAATTCCAAAAACAAATGTCTAACTCATAAATACACATCATCTACTGTACCCCCACCAGCAGTGGGGCTTTTTTTGTGTTTAGTTATGACAAAACATTCCGTTTGGAAGATATGAGATACTGCCATTTTAATAAATGGGTTGATTTTAAAATGCGTTCTTGATCTTTTAGCAGGATCATTTTCACTATATTTTAACTTGTGTAATTAGTTATTAAGAAACTGCCTGCTTTTGCAAAAAGATACTGTAAGTGAAAAGTATTATTTGCATTTGATAAATAATAATAGTAATAACAGCAACAGCAATAATAATAATAATAATAATAATAATAATAATAATACATTTTTAAACATTTACAAACATTTAGATATCAGCCATATAACTGCCAATCTTATAGATTATATTTTTGAACTCTGACTTTCTTATTATTTCCATTTGGATCTCTATTTAATAAAAGATTTTATTAAAACAGTATATTTATGAAACTTGTGTGTCTTCTTTACTGCTGAACTTTATGATGGCTCTGTGGGTGAATGCATCCAACACTTCATAGTGGCTTTTAAATCACAATTTAAACCTCACACTGAGAGTGTGCAGTAGGCGGTGTCTGGCACAAATCGACGATGAGCTTCAGCCAAAATTAAATGTTAAATTTAGTCCAGCACATTTTGCAGTCGCTTCGACTTGTGTTCTGCATGCCACCTCCTTTTGTACTTACTGTATGTGTCTTGGTGGTGTCAATTACAGTTTTTTTTCATGTCCTGGGGTGTGCAAACTATAGCATACAAATGTTTAATGATCAGCAGTTTGTATTTATGAATTGGTTTGCTACGTGTAAGGGAAAATGTAGGACCTTCTCTAATAAAAATTTACTGTTTGTTATGTTTAAAAAACATATACACTAAAAAATTCAAATATAAATACATGCATAGAAATGGACAAATAACCTCATACAACACAGCGTAGCTAAAATTGGTCTTATAAACAATCTTCATGTAATATTTATATTATTAAAATATTTTTATATTTATATTATGTAAATACAGTTACAGTTATATAGTATAAAGTTTTTTTTATAAAATCTATTTAATTTAATCATTTATTAAATCAAATGTAAAGGCCTTCAAAATTAAACTGAAGGTTACACTGCCTTTTTAGGTGCATTTAAAATGTATAAAAACTTATCATCTTTAAAATAGATAAAAAAAAGAAAAAAAAAGAATCTCTCATCTCCAAATAACTTTAGCCAATTACATTTACAACTGACAATTCCATTCCTAAATCTATAGATAATCGCGGACAAATAAACTCTTCACAATGATCTCTTCAATTGAAATTGATGTCAGTTAGCACTCAGAGCTGTTCACTGTTCCAACATGCAAGTATTGCACTTTATTCTCAAACCATCACTGGTTTTAATAAATACCATCTTCTGGGGGGGAGGAAAAAAAGTGACAGTCCACTAACGTTATCACCAAATAAATCAAGCGGCTCAAACGGCTGCTCGCAAGTTCTGCTGAAATCATAAGGAACTGGTTTGAAAATGAAGAGCAGGAAGACAGCAGGGTAGCAGATTTATTTGTTTGCAGTAAAATCCTCGCTCTGTCTCACAGTAAAGGCCTGAGAGGAGTGCTGAAATATCTTGGGCAAGTGTGTGAGATTGTGGAGATGGGCACTGCCCTCTTCTGGACTGCTCTTGATATCGCCTGTTAATGAACGTTGTGCATTAGGTCAGAAGTTCTTCAAGTGCAGAGTACCTATATTGACATACTGTATCTATAAGCAATACCACACAACTCTAACAGCAAAACGCATGTCATTATGTGCCTTTTTTTCAGGTTAGATTCAAAATAAAATAAAAACAAATTTGATTGTATTGTAATTATTTACAAGCTATTAAGGGCTTACTCAAACTCTTACCACAAAGTTGTATGTAGTTGTATAGGATGTCTTTGAAAGCGGTAACATAAAATTTTTCCTTTACTTTAACTACAAGACCCAAAAGCGTTCTAGCATGACAATGCCCCTGTGCACAAGGTGAGTTCCGTGAAGATATGGTTAACATGGGTTGGAAAAGGAAGAGCTTAAGTGGCCTGCTATAGAGCTCTGAATTCAACTCTATTGAACACCTTTGGGATGAATTGGAACACTGACCCTACAGCAGTAGCTGATTTTAATAATACCCTTGTGGGTGAATTTCTACAAGCACACTCCAAAATCTTTCTTACAGGAAATAGGGACTTGATGTAGAATTGGATTTTCAAAAAGCGCACATGAATCTTACATTTCAGGTGTCCACAAAGTTTTGTCCATATAGTGTCAAAGTACATAGCTTTGTCCTGGCATAAAACTGTGTTATGACTTTATGGTAGCTACTTTATAACTAAACATACAGTAAGGTCAATCCTTTAGGGCTCATGTTTATATAATTCTTCTGTCTAGTGTATGTCATGTTTCATATTTTTATATAAATTGTTTCATGATATTGAGAAGTCTAATTGTAGGTCAAACATTCAATTTTATATGACCTTTTTTTTCTTTTTTCCTCTATCACACTTTTTCTGTTTTCTGCCACTTTATATTGGTCATCCCACACTGAGCTGGTGATATTGACAACATGAGCTCATTTTCTGGCACAGAGATGCCAGAATACTGGACAGCACAGTGTGATACTTCTCAAGAACAGTAGGACAACCCAGTCATGGCATAAATCTGTCCACCTCTCTCTCTCTGTCTCTCTGTCTCTGTCTCTGTCTCTGTCTCTCTCTCTCTCTCTCTCTCTCTCTCTCTCTCTCTCTCTCTCTCTCTCTCTCTCTCTCTCTCTCTCTCTCTCTCTCTCTCTCTCTTTATTTCTCCACACAGTAGTGTGATCCTGTTACAGAAAAAGAGATCATTGCACATTCCCATTCCAGCATTTATGTATGTTTGTGATGAGATACAGATGGTCTCCCTCGAACCAAATATGCTAATATAATGCATTTCTGGACCATTTCACTTAACACGTTGAACAATATCCTGGTGCTTTATACCAGTTTACATGTTCTGCAGTGTAGCATGTGTTGCCATGCCACAGCAGATGCTCTCAGCATTGGAGGCACTACAACAGCAAACTCACCACATCTCCAAAGCCTCATGTACCCTCTTCTCCCAGGATCTCTTGAATTACTGCCCGATGCCCCTTTCCCACCCTTCTGTCCCCCCTTCATAATCAGCTGCCGCTTGGTAAAGAGGTAAGATGGAAGGAGAAAGGAGGGGGGACACATCAGCTAACGAGGTCTTTGTGGAAGCCTGATGTCTTCACAATGAAAGGAGAGAAAAACTTATGACTTCTCAGGGCCTGGCTTCTATGTTCAGCGCTAACATGCCTTCAGGCGAGTGCTTGAAAAATAATCAGGCCTGATTTCCAATTCTACACTCATTAAGATGAGAGTGCGTTCACACAGAGGGGAGGGTTGAGTGGATGTGTGTGTGTCTGGAGGGTGTGTGTGTGTGTGTGTGTGTGTGTGTGTGTGTGTGTGTGTGTGTGTGTGTGTGTGTGTGTGCGTGTAAATGGAATTGGGACGCATTAAATAATGTAGCAATGGTAATTTAAGAAGTGTGATTATTTTATGGAGAAAGGTGTGGCGTTACACTTTAAACAAAGTTACACCACATGTAATGTGGAATGTGTTGCAGAAAGTGTTTAACGCCTAAAAGATTTACACTAAATAACTATCATTCAATACCTTTACATGCAAATGGGTAGACTTAGGAAATATATATCTGTAACTATAATATATTAGAGGTACACGCAAAGAACGTGTGTCAGATCACATAATGATTGACAGCATTTCCATTCTGGCTATGCAATAAACATGGTGTGAAATGGGGGTTGGGATGAAAATATATATATATATATATATATATATATATATATATATATATATATATATATATATATATATATATATATATATATATATATATATATATATATTCTGCCTGTCAAAATGGCACAGAATTATATGTTTTATATACAGTGGGTACGGAAAGTATTCAGACCCCCTTAAATTTTTCACTCTTTTTTATCTTGCAGCTATTTGCTAAAATCATTTAGGTTCATTTCTTTTCCTCATGAATGTACACACAGCACCCTATATTGACAGAAAAACACAGAATTGTTGACACTGTTGCAGATTTATTAAAAAAGAAAAACTAAAATATCACATGGTCCTAAGTATTCAGACCCTTTGCTCAGTATTTAGTAGAAGCCCCCTTTTGATCTAATACAGCCAGGAGTCTTTTTGGGAAGGATGCAACAAGTTTTTCACACCTGGATTCAGGAAACCTCTGCCATTCCTCCTTGCAGATCCTCTCCAGTTCTGTCAGGTTGGACGGTAAACGTTGGTGGACAGCTATTTTTAGGTCTCTCCAGGGATGCTCAATTGGGTTTAAGTCATTGCTCTGGCTGGGCCATTCAAGAACAGTCACGGAGTTGTTGTGAAGCCACTCCATCGTTATTTTAGCTGTGTGCTTAGGGTCATTGTCTTGTTGGAAGGTAAACCTTCAGCCCAGTCTGAGGTCCAAAGCACTCTGGAGAAGGTTTTCGTCCAGGATATACCTGTGCTTGGCCGCATTCATCTTTCCCTTGATTGCAACCAGTCGTCCTGTCCCTGCAGCTGAAAAACACCCCCACAGCATGATGCTGCCACCACCATGCTTCATTGTTGAGACTGTACTGGACAGGTGATGAGCAGTGCCTGGTTTTCTCCACACATACCGCTTAGAATTAAGGCCAAAAAGTTCTATCTTGGTCTCATCAGACCAGAGAATCTTATTTCTCACCTTCTTGGAGAACTCCATGCGGGTTTTCATGTGTCCTGCACTGAGGAGAGGCTTCCGTCGGGCCACTCTGCTATAAAGCCCCACTGGTGAAGGGCTGCAGTGATGGTTGACTTTCTACAACTTCCTCCCATCTCCCGACTGCATCTCTGGAGCTCAGCCACAGTGATCTTTGGGTTCTTCTTTACCTCTCTCACCAAGGCTCTTCTCCCCCGATAGCTCAGTTTGGCCGGTCGGCCAGCTCTAGGAATGGTTCTGGTCGTCCCAAACGTCTTCCATTTGAGGATTATGGAGGCCACTGTGCTCTTAGGAACCTTAAGTGCAGCAAAAATTTTTTTGGAACCTTGGCCAGATCTGTGCCTTGCCACAATTCTGTCTCTGAGCTCTTCAGGCAGTTCCTTTGACCTTAATGATTCTCATTTGCTCTGACATGCATTGTGATCTGTAAGGTCTTATATAAACAGGTGTGTGGCTTTCCTAATCAAGTCCAATCAGTATAATCAAAAATTTCTGGACTCAAATGAAGGTGTAGAACCATCTTAAGGATGATCAGAAGAAATGGAAAGCACCTGAGTTAAATATATGAGTGTCACAGCAAAGGGTCTGAATACTTAGGACCATGTGATATTTCAGTTTTTCTTTTTTAATAAATCTGCAAAAAGGTCAACAATTCTGTGTTTTTCTGTCAGTATGGGGTGCTATGTGTACATTCATGAGGAAAAGAAATGAACTTAAATGATTTTAGCAAATGGCTGCAATATAACAAAGAGTGAAAAATTTAAAGGGGTCTGAATACTTTCCGTACCCACTGTATTTCTAGTAAAAACTTTATACTTAATAATTTTGTATTGATAATATAGCTACTGTATGATTCATAGTGTTTATATGCACACTATATGGACAAAAGTTTGTGGACACCTGACCATAAGATTAGCATGGTCTTTTTGAAAAATCTCATTCCACATTTAGTCCCCATTTGCTGTTATAATAACCTCCACTCTTCTCAGATGATTATGGAGTGTGCTTGCGGACATTTGTGTTCATCAGCCACAAGTTAGTAAAGTTTGGGTCTCCTTGTTGAAGTGAATGCAATTTAATCTACCACATCCATAAAAATCCTATACAAATGTGTTCCTTCCAACTTTGTGGTAACAGTTTGGAGAAGAACTACATATGGCTGGAAAGGTCAGGTGTCCCAATACATTTGTCCATATAGTGTATATATACTATATATGTATAAACATATGTATCTGAGTGGTGCGACAGTGCAGAAGTGATGTTTTTATTGTTTCCTGACCTCATATTGAAAGATGCATTATAACAGGTACAGCCTATTAATAAAACTATAACAGCATTAAATGCATATACCGATGATAACTCCGAATCTGATTGTGATGATCTCATCCTATTCACTCCGCTAATTCAAATATATCAATCAATCAACCAACTATCACTATGCAAATAAATAACTGTTAAGTAGAAAGCAGTCACATCCACATGTGAGATGGTGTGATAGAATTTCCACTGCAGCTATAGCTAGTAAAATGCTAATTATGAAAATAAGCGCTTTAATATGCTGTCAGAGGTCATAGTCGTTATGAATATGGCCCACTGATTATAAGAGCAAACTGATCTAATGCACTCTCAGCTAATGGTCGACATCAGTTGTTGGCAGAACATTTCACATGCTGAACTTGCAGATTTGTTAGTCTTTAGCGGTTTTATAATTATTTAGTGATAAACATTTTTGCCTTAAGAAATAGTTAGCAACACATCTTTGCTACCATTCAAATTTCTTTTTACATAAAGAGTTCCAGCCAATCTTATGAATAGGAAGAAAGCCATTTCCGTCACTCATATTGTACAAGTTACAAAATGTTGGTGGGGGAGAAAAAGAAAACAACAGCAGAGAGTTTAATACAATAATCTGACCTGAACCAGGTTTGGATACCTGGTTTTATTGAAGGTATGCTGAAACATTACAATTTCCTTTCACTGCAAAAAAAGAGCATCAACAAGTTTCAGCATGGCAATGCCCCTGTGCATAAACCAAGCTAAATAAAGACATGATTTGCCAATGAACCCTGACCTCAACCCCATTTAACACCTTGAAATAGCCTGGAATTCTGACTGCACCCCAGACCTTATCTCCTGATATTAAAGCTTGACCTCACTAATGCTCTTGTGGCTGAATGTTGTCCAAAAACTTGGTCTATATAAATATAGTTTTGGCCATATTACGTGTGTCATATCACACTGGAGATTTTATGAAAATAACCCTTTGAATGGCTTTAATTTGTTAAACATTTATCTTTTTCTGATACCATAGATAATATAACATATGGGTCCACACAATTACAATCTGAACCTACAATCTACCTTGTCAGCTACCCAAACATAAATTTTTACTTTAAATAGATAATAATTTATCTGTCTCAGGAGATTATATCATTTGGCTATGTGCAAATCATGTAAAATCAAATTAATACATAAAGTAGACTCAAGGGTCCTTTGAGGGTTTTTGTAGTGTAGGAGGAAACTTATTAACTTTGTCTATTGGCAGTGCTTTTAAATCATCAATGAGATTTCTCATAGGATAAGTCGCAAATTAATACTTTCAGAAAATTAATAAAAAATGCAATAAATTAATGTAGGATTAATATTGAAATAGATGCAATGCTATGCAACATTTAGTGCTACCATCATCAAAGTAGCACAGTGGAAGTATCTTTTGGAATAATTGTGTTGCTGGGAAGGTTATGGCTTAGTAGTTGGACTTTGGATCCAAAAACTGGGGTTCAAATCTCAGCAAAACCAAGGATGGGCCAATCCTGGGCTTCTGAGCAATATTTTCTAAATATCCCATAGCTGCTCAGTTGTATAAATGAGATAAATGTAAGTTACGCTAGATAAGAGCATCAAACACATGCTGTAAATGTACAAGGGAGGTTAAGGAACCAGTGGATTTTGGATCGGAAGGTCACAAGTTCATTTCCCATCACCTCCAAGCTGCCACTGCTGGCCCTTAACCCTTAACTGCTCAGTTGTATGTCTATTCGAATAAGGGCATCTGCCAAATGCCCTAAATGTAAATGTAAATAAATCTGAGGCTACAATGTCCACAGGTTTACCAAAAGCTTTGAAAAGAAGAGTAGAAAGAAAAAAATCACACAATCTAGGAAGAGAGAAGTGATGGTCTTTTATTTATTAAGTTTCAGTGTGCTGTACATCCTAAAATGCTTTTCTTCTTTGAACAAGTGTAAAGAATGAGGGTTTTTCTGAAGTTATCGTAGACTTCTTATCAGCTTGAACAAGTCTGACCATTCTAGTCTTGCCTCTTTCATCAACAAGGCATTTCTGCCAGCTGTAATGGCGCTTACTTTGGATTTTGCATAATTCTGAATAATCTCTACAGACGGCTGTGTGTGAAAATCCCAGGATATGAGCTGTTTCTGAAATATTACTACCTGCCAGTCTGGCACCAATAGCCATGCAAAATCATTGTGATCACAGCTTCTTGCCCCATTCTCTGAACATGAACATGAGCTTATTAAAGCTTTATTTAAAAATAAAAAGCTACACTGTTTTGTGATTTTATTCGAAGTAGGTAACTTGCTACCACTGATACCAGCAAAATACTTCTTGATCAAAACAGACATTATTTTACATATTATTTATTTATTTATTTATTTATTTATTTATTTATTTATTTATTTATTTATTTATTTATTTGTGTATTTTATCCAAGCACCTGCCTCTAATAAAAAAATAAATCTGCATGTTTCTGATTCCCACCACTCTGGCTGGCATAAGCTCTCTGTTGTGTGTTGCTTTCATCTCACCACAGCTGCTGGTTGGCCTCTCTCTCTCTCTCTCTCTCTCTCTCTCTCTCTCTCTCTCTCTCTCTCTCTCTCTCTCTCTTCTCTCTCTCTCTCTCTCTCTCTCTCTCTCTCTCTCTCCCCTCTCTCTCTCTCTCTCTCTCTCTCTCTCTCTCTCTCTCTCTCTCTCTTTCTGTCTTTTTCATATGCATGCACATGAGCAGAAGGTGGCATGGTGTGCCCATATGGATGACCTGGTGCAGGGGGCTAGATGAAACACTTACACTTGATTGGTTATTTTCCACTCCACCAAAGTCCCTGTCGGTTTTGATTGGTCATTCATTACACACTGATTTCTCTCAAGTGAGAGCCAGGGAGATGGATAGAAAGGGGTGGGGGTGGGATTGAATGATAGAAAAGGGAAGAAATGAATAGCGGGACAGTTCACCCTTGCACTCAGGTCCATTCATAGTGGCTCCCCAGAACACACGCTCATTCAGTGATGTTGCTCAGGTCAGTCTCTGCCTGGCTGTAATGGCATTTAATGAGACTTTGGATTGGGATTTGAATAATGAGAGACGCTTTGGCTAGGAATATGTCTGACCTCAAGGGTGACCAAAACATTGTGTAAGAGGAAAAAAAATCTTAAATCTGTTTAATGATTCAAACGATGCTGTGGTGTATCAAAAACCTGCTCAAGAGGTCAACACTCGAGGCTGGCGAGTCTTAATCCCCAAATCAAATCAATTTTAAACATCTCAACTGTAATGAGCAACTGAGGGCCACTTTTGTGAATAAAGGCCAAGTTAGTTGACAAAAGAACCAAGGGTTTACCCTCTTTTCACCTCACACACACACACACACACACACACACACACACACACACACACACACACACACACACACACACACTTCTGAGAATTGTACAATATCTCAGAACACTTCACACTCATTTGGAACAGACAGACAGGGGGGACTCATCAGCAGGATGCACTATTAAGAATCACCTCAACCTTCTGCACACCACACCCGTGTATTTTTTTCATTCTGCCTCTTAGAGCTGCAGAATTTGGAATTAAAGATTGGAAAGGACAACTGGGAGCATGTAATGGCGTGCTGGTGTGATGTGGCACTCTTTATCTGTCGTTCTGTCTCTCACACATATACACAAGTACTCTCATGCCCGGCTGGCATAGGTAGAGGACAGATTGGTGAGAGTAGAGTGGGATGGGGGAGGATGGAACAACAATATGTTGAGTGGGAATGAGAGAGATAGAGAGAGATAGAGAGAGAGAGAGAGAGAGAGAGAGAGAGAGAGAGAGAGAGAGAGAGAGAGAGAGAGAGAGAGAGAGAGACAGATGGCTCCAACAGGGAATCACACACAGCAAGGAGCAAGTAGAGAGATTGAGTCCCAGGGTCGGGACTTGATGTTCCTCATTCCCTTGAGCCATTTTCCTCTTCCTTCTCTTTGAACAGCTAAGTCCATGGGCCTCGTCTGTATTCCTTCTTTTTCCCCTCTAGTTCTTCTCTCCAAACGTGGTCCAATCTTCAAAAGCACCAAAATCCCTCTCCCGTTGGTCCCCCATCCTCTATTCCGGACATATGTTATCAGACATGATAAAATGTACTCATGTGAAACAGACAAGGACACGTGTCCAACATGCAACACAAGCTTTTTCACAAGTAAAGATTTCCTAAGTCAAGGTCAGCTCTTCAGTAAAATGAGGTATGCAGAGGGAGGAAAGCAAATTTTTTTGTTGTTGTTTTTTTAATTTTACTCTTTTTTTTTATCTTTCACTTTTTTTTCGCAGTGGACATGTGGGATGATAGGAGCCTGTCAGAAAGCGTAGGACACTCTGAGAAAAAAGGAAAAGAAATGTGCACCTGTCTTTGCAATGTGTTAGTCTGTAACTCACACCAGATTCATAGCCAATTATATTAGAAAGAGACTTAGACCATCTGGATGGCAAGATTAGGGTTTTGAAAAATAACTAGAATATGGAGTGAAAATATGCTTTGAAATTTCTGTTTAACAGCAGGGCAAGTGAGAATAATCCTTTTGTCAAATCCAAAGAACAAATCACCAATTAGCAAAAAAAAAAAAAAAAAAAAAAAAGAATTGCGAGAACTCGTCTGAGATGGAAGAAAAACACCTGCGTTTACAGTTTTAGAATTATTTAATCTTAGTTACGACCAGTAACTGTTTGCAGTGTTTATGTGAATTGTTTATAAACTCTGACAGTTATTTATTAATTTGTTCTTAATTCTACAAATGTTTTTCGGTATAAACCTGAAAAGTAGAATATGGAACTATTTTTATGGTGTACAAAAGAACATAATTGATCCTCTTCAGATACTGTAAAACATTTATGTACAATTAAAACAAGGGATGAGTCCTATGAAAAAACAGACCCATTCTTTCTCTAAATAAGTGATGTGTGCAGTAAAATAAATAATCATGTGTAATCACATAAAGTGATGTGTATGTTTACCAGTAATTCAGCTTTCTCCCTCTTGTGGCTAATTGCATAATAAGTGCAAATGTATACGGGTGAGACGAAAGAGGAGACTCGGGTGTATCAGAGCGGAGGAATGTGCACACAGGTGGACTATGTTCTATGCAGGAGAAGCAACCTGAAAGAAATTAAAGCCTGTAAGTGTTAGAGGAAGAGTGAGGACTGATAAAGAAATAAGATGGTGGAAACTGAAGGAGGAAGACTGTAGTGTGAGATCCAGCAACTACTGCAGAAGTGATAAGGAATTCCTAGCTGTCTCTTCACCACCATTTTTTTTTTCTGAATCTCACACTACAGTCTTCCTCCTTCAGTTTCCACCATCTTATTCTATTTTCAGCCCTTATTCTCCTAGTCTCCTAACTGAAGGTACTTTGTGTGACATCTCTAAAGAGAAAGGAACACAAGGAGATGTGGTGGTGAAATGAGGAAGTGCAGGAAATCATAAGGAGAAAGAGGTTGGCGAAACAGAATTGGGTTCGGCAGAGTGATGAGAAAAGTAGGCAGGAGCACAAGGAGATGCAGCAGCAGGTGAAGAGGGATGTGGCGAAAGCCAAGGAAAAGGCATATGAGGAGCTGTATGAGAAGTTGGACACTAAGGAAGGAGAAATAGATTTGTACCAATTGGCCAGGCAGAGGGACCGAGCTGGGAAGGATGTGCTGCGAGTTAGAGCAGTAAAGGATGGAGATGGAAATGCGTTGACTGGTGAGGAGAGTGTGTTGAGAAGGTGGAGGGAGTATTCTAAACAGCTGATAAATGAGGAAAACAAGAGAGAGAAAAGGTTGAATGATGTAAAGATGGTGAAGCAGGTGGATAGGATTAGTAAAGAGGAAGTGAGAGCAGCTATTAAGAATCAGAATCAGGTTTATTGGCCAAGTGTGTGTTGACACACACAAGGAATTTGGTTCCAGCTGTTAGTGACTCTCAAAGTACAGATATAAATGACAATGTGAGACAATATAGACAGTATGGGTATAAATAGGGATACAGATTATATGACAGATCAGTAATGTAAATAAAGCGTGAGAGTGCATGGCAGTGCAAATAACAGTATTGGATGGATGAAGGGTGGAAAGTCAGTAGGACCAGATGACATACAATCAGAAGCAATGATGTTTAGGAGAGATGGCAGTGGAGTTTTTAACCAGAGTGTTTAACATGATTCTGGAAGGTGAGAGGATGCCCAAAGAATGAAGAAGGGGTGTGCTGGTACCGATTTTTGACAGCGCATATAGGACATTTTGGAGACAAAGTAAGGGAGGCCCGATTGAGATGGTTTGGACATGTGCAGAGGAGGGACATGGGGTATAACAGTAGGAGAATGCTGAGGATGGAGCCTCCAGGAAGGAGGAAAAGAGGAAGACCAAGGAGGAGGTTTATGGATGTGGTGAAGGAGGACATGCAGGTGGTTGGTTTGAAATAGGCAGCTGTAGAGGACAGAGTAGCAGCCAAAAAAGAAGTATACAAGTTCTTTGCAAGCCTTCATAAATATTTAACATGGCCATAGTAACTTTTACTCTTTGGGTTAACCAAAAAAAAAAAAAAATGGCCATAGTGATTAATCAAGGAGACTAATTTATATTAACTGTCTCACTGAAAAACCTTTAGAAACATATTTGGCACTAAAGATGAGATTAGATTTATTTGTACCTTCAGGCATTGTATATTATGGCTATGATGAATGACTGAACCTAAACAGGCTAATTAGGCAGGGGCCTTCATAACTAGCATTACTCTCAGAGAACACCTGTGGAGAAGAGAGACATAATTTATTTTGTTTGTGATATAGTGTTTATATATAGTGTTTTTTTAGATGAAATGCAGTGATTTCTTCTTTTAAATTAAAGTTTATTATTAGTTTGTGCAGTCGGTTTCCATGTTCCAAACTTTATTTTATCATTCAACTTAGTGAGATAGCCACTATTTATTTATTTATTTTGCTCCACAAAGAGGCCCTGATTAGAAATGTTTTTCTGCAGTGGGTCCAATTAATTTTTAAATGCCTCTAAGACATATCGACATCTTTAAGCAATATTGGATGGTAGGACTCAAATGGGCTAAACAAGGGCAATCATCGTGCCATGATTTGATAATAATGTAAATTTATTGCTCTTCCTATTCCAAGTAATGATTGAGGTTACCCATATGGATGAACAGTCATGGCCTCCCATCACTCTGATTCATTTTGTTGAAGCTGGGCAATATTACAGCAAGAAAAAAAAAAGATTGTTCCTTCTCTTCAGGTCCGACTCTGTATCCTGCGATTTGTATTCAGGCCAAGATGCCATCTTAGCTTGTATTAATTGTCCATCTGTCAAATTGGCAGCAGTACCACTCTCTGTCTCTCATCTTGCATATTCAGATTAGCGCCAAACCCCAAGTGGTGTCTTCCGTTGGCTGCATCCCCCCCACCCACCCACCTACCCACCAGCTCCCCCCCCATGCTGATCTTCATTGTAATGTCAGTCTGGCTTGGTCCTGGCAGGTGGAATATGAGGTAAATGTAAATTCAGGTTGTTGGTTTTTTTTTTTTTTTGTCAAAAGGGTGGATTTTTAACTGTGGGAATATAAGTTGTGTATTACGGATGTGATGATGTGATGTTATAGCAAGTGTTGACATAGTAACAGTTTGAATATTTCTATCGTAGAGATGGAAAGAGGTGGATGTGTTTATTTACAGGTAGGTCAGTGTAGCTTTCCTTCTAGTACACTGGCTGATCAGAGTTCTTCATCTTGGAGCTACACAGCAGTACCCATTTGTTGTTTCATGAACACAACATTTTCTTGAACTCCATGTCTGCTATTAGCAAAGTTGTTCCTTTAGCACAATTTGCAAATGTTTACATACTGTTTTCAGAACAAACTTGCTCACTGAAGTTGAATGAGAATGCCAAAGCGATAATTCAATTCAATTTAATTTATTTTTATTTGTATAATAAGCATTGTCTCAAAGCAGCTTTACACAGATAATGTGGTGATAAAAATAAATAAGATGTTCTTTATAAGTGCAAGTTTGCCCCCCGATAGTAGTTAGCTGAGAAACAAATACTAAAATCATATAATAAAGAAACAAATATTAGATTAGATTAGATTAGATTAGATTCAACTTTATTGTCATTACACATGTACAAGTACAAGGCAACGAAATGCAGTTTGGGTCTGACCAGAGTTCAATAGCAGCATATGCAGGATATAGTGTTTACATTTTTTACATAAATTAAATAAAATTGTATTATAGGAATATAAACAGATATGTATGTACTATAAATATTCATATATATAGTACATAAATATTAGATTGGAAAAAAAAAAAAACCTTTTACATTTCTAATAGAGACAAAGAGAATGGACTACTGTGAATGATCCGGGTCAGAAGAGCATTGTGCATGCATAAATATCATACCACAGATAATCTCTATACAAGGTTTAAACCCAGTCAAAAAAAGACATTTGCATGAAACATGGCATTTCATGCAGCTACACAGTCACACAATGTCTGTTTGTTATTGATTCACCTTCATTATTTACTATTTTGCTTTGTCTGTCAAATTATTCTTGTTAGAAGGCGAAATAGAAATCCTATGATGTGTGGATGGATGAGATTTATTTTAGGTATTTGTGTTTTGTGTGATGTTTGTGGTAAATGTTGTTTTTTGAGATGTTTGTTTGTAAAGAGTTTGAATTACATAGAAAACTTGGTCATGAACATCAATTATGAACAATAAAAAAAAACTGCTGTAAATTTTATCCAATGTGAAGGTTTTAACTTACTTTACTTCTTGTGTAAAAATAAGCGAACATTTACAAAAATTATGTGTGAAACGTACTTTGAAACAGCAACCAACAAACTTCAGAAAAAAATCTAATAAAAACACTTTCCTGTCCAATGTCTTTATCCTGTGTACATCAGAGATGGCAAAAGTACACACATCCATGGGCGTAAATCCCAGGAAGGATGGAGGGGACATGTCCCCCCCCATCCGAGGGTTGTCCCCCCCCAAAAAATATTTAAAAAATATCGCACTCTCTATTATGAAAAATATATGTATGCATACCTAAATAATTGTGTAAGTAGAAAAAAAAACCCCGCAGAAAATGCATTTAGAAACAGTTGAGTTCCCCCCTCCCCTTCCTCACAGTGGTTTGACCCACTGCCTGTTTTCCCAGTTCATCTCACCTACTCTACACACACTAGTCAGGGGTGTGTCTGCGGCCCAATTAACGTTCAACTCCAATAGCTAGGGTATTTTATTCACTTATAAATTCACAATAAAGCGATTCTTTTTAATTTATTTGATGCAGACTCATTCATTAATTAGTTGGGGCAAAAATGCTGATTAGCGATGTAATTTTCCATGAATCTTCTATATTAGCGATTCAAATATGACTTATCTAGTGAACGTTAGCTTGTTTACAATAGCTTGTAGCATAGTGCACTGACACTAACACGCCAAAGCCGTTTCCCATGCATTGTTTTATTTGGGACGACTTGGTATAATGTTAATTTAACATTTACGGCCACAATTAGCATATTGCTTAGCTGTGCATTTACTAAATGAGCACTGTGCTATGTCGGAACTGACCCCAGTGTATTATTTTTTTTTGTATAATCAATTAAAGTCTATTTTAATAATCTTTTCTGTTCATAAGTGTCTTAATTAATTTTAAATAAAAATGTAAACTTTTTTTTAATTCCTTGTTTTGTCATTGAACCTGAGCAAAACTTTGAAAATAACCATAATGACGCAGTCTCCATGCTACAATAATAATGATAAAAGCAAAGTTTTTCACTGTGGGGACACTGTGTCTTTATAAGTGCAATTTGACTGTTTTATTTTTGTCCCCCTTCAAAAATTGCTCATGAGAAATTTTATATTTATTGAAAATGGAGCGCAAGGAAAAGAAAAAATATTGATCATGTCTAAACTAAAGTACGAGCCTGGTTTTAAAATGTAAGAAGTAGAAAGTACAGATATTTGCGTAAAAAATTTTAATGAGTGAAAGTAAAATATAAAAATAATGTAAAAATAGATAGTGAAGTAAAGTACTGATACCAGAAAAATCTACTAAAGTACAGTAACAAAGTTTTTGTACTTTATTACTTCCCACCAGAGGTGGCAGAATTACACACATTCTTCACTTAAGTAGAAGTACAGATAATCATGTTTTAAAATACTCTGGTAAAAGTTGAAGTACTGACTAAACTTATTTACTCAAGTTGAAGAAAAGATGTTTAGGTTCTGACATGTAACTTAAGTAAAAATTAGTCATTACTACTACCTGTTTTAGTGTCACGCTGGTAACTGAACGTCACATCATATTAATATTAGGGCTGTCAATCTTAAAATATTTAATCGCAACTTAAACGCACATTTCTATCTGTTTTTAATGTACCATATATTAATACTTTATGTTTTTAATACTCCAAACAAAATAGACATGAAGAGTATGGATGCTTTATGCAAATGTATGTTTATTATTAGTAAAACCAAATTACCATAGAAACATTTTACAAAAAAATCATGAAAAAGTTTTAAAGTTATTATGGTGGTTTAAATTATGTAAATCATCAGAATACCAAACAGAACTTTTGCTATGTTTTCACATGGATTATGACATGGATTATTTCACATGGTTAATGAGGTGATAGCGGAGAAACTGTAACGCTACTAACTTTCATACGGATTACTTATGAAAGCTTTCTATACTCTACATATATTTATTAAGTCTGTGAGGCAAGTATTCACTGAGATTCAGGTGGTTTTATTTATGTGTTTGTGAAGGGAGATGGCAGAGATGGCAGAGAGCGCCCCCTGTCTTTTGGCTTTATTTTACAAAAGCACAGCATTTTGTCGTTATTACTGTGAGGAAAATAAGTATTTGAACACCCTGCTATTTTCCAAGTTCTCCCACTTAGAAATCATGGAGGGGTCTGAAATTGTCATCGTAGGTGCATGTCCACTGTGAGAGACATAATCCAGAAATCACAATGTGTGATTTTTAAACTATTTATTAGTATGATACAGCTGCAAATAAGTATTTGAACACCTGTCTATCAGCTAGAATTCTGACCCTCAAAGACCTGTTAGTCTGCCTTCAAAATGTCCACCTCCACTACATTTATTATCCTAAATTACATGCACCTGTTTGAGGTCGTTAGCTGCATAAAGACACCTGTCCACCCCATACAATCAGTAAGAATCCAACTACTAACATGGCCAAGACCAAAGAGCTGTCCAAAGACACTAGAGACAAAATTATACACCTTCACAAGGCTGGAAAGGGCTACAGGGAAATTGCCAAGCAGCTTGGTGAAAAAAGGTCCACTGTTGGAGCAATCATTAGAAAATGGAAGAAGCTAAACATGACTGTCAATCTCCCTCGGACTGGGGCTCCATGCAAGATCTTACCTCGTGGGGTCTCAATGATCCTAAGGAAGGTGAGAAATCAGCCCAGAACTACACGGGAGGAGCTGGTCAATGACCTGAAAAGAGCTGGGACCACCGTTTCCAAGGTTACTGTTAGTAATACACTAAGACGTCATGGTTTGAAATCATGCATGGCACGGAAGGTTCCCCTGCTTAAACCAGCACATGTCCAGGCACGTCTTAAGTTTGCCAATGACCATTTGGATGATCCAGAGGAGTTATGGGAGAAAGTCATGTGGTCAGATAAAATCAAAATAGAACTTTTGGGTCATAATTCCACTAAACGTTTTTGGAGGAAGAAGAATGATGAGTACCATCCCAAGAACACCATCCCTACTGTGAAGCATGGGGGTGGTAGCATCATGCTTTGGGGTGTTTTTCTGCACATGGGACAGGGCGACTGCACTGTATTAAGGAGAGGATGACCGGGGCCATGAATTGCGAGATTTTGGGGAAAAACCTCCTTCCCTCAGTTAGAGCATTGAAGATGGGTCGAGGCTGGGTCTTCCAACATGACAATGACCCGAAGCACACAGCCAGGATAACCAAGGAGTGGCTCTGTAAGAAGCATATCAAGGTTCTGGTGTGGCCTAGCCAGTCTCCAGACCTAAACCCAATAGAGAATCTTTGGAGGGAGCTCAAACTCCGTGTTTCTCAGCAACGGGCCAGAAACCTGACTGATCTAGAGAAGATCTGTGTGGAGGAGTGGGCCAAAATCCCTCCTGCAGTGTGTGCAAACCTGGTGAAAATCTACAGGAAACGTTTGACCTCTGTAATTGCAAACAAAGGCTACTGTACCAAATATTAAAATTGACTTTCTCAGGTGTTCAAATACTTATTTGCAGCTGTATCATACTAATAAATAGTTTAAAAATCATACATTGTCATTTCTGGATTTTTATTTTTAGATTATGTCTCACAGTAGACATGCACCTACGATGACAATTTCAGACCCCTCCATGATTTCTAAGTGGGAGAACTTGCAAAATAGCAGGGTGTTCAAATACTTATTTTCCTCACTGTATGTGTGTACACATAAAAGAAGACCCTTTACAGATTCAAATTATTTATTTATTTTATCTGTACAATGAAAAAAGACAGTAATTTATGTTCATTTTGGCGTTATGAGGAAAAACACCACAAAGAGCAATAAAGGATGGAGATGAAAAGTGTTGACTAGTGAGGAGAGTGTGTTGAGAAGATAGAGGGAGTATTTTGAGCAGCTGATAAACGAGGAAAATGAGAGAGAGAGAAGGTTGGATGGTGTGGATATGGTAAATCAGGAAGTGGATAGGATTAGTAAAGAGGATGTGAGAGCAGCTATTAAGAGGATGAAGAGTGGAAAGTCGGTTGGACCAGATGACCAGTAGAAGCATTGAGATGTTTAGGAGAGATGGCAGTGGAGTTTTTAACCAGGTTGTTCAACAAGATTTTGGAAAATGAGAGGATGCCTGAGGAATGGAGAAGGAGTGTGCTGTTACCGATCTTTAGGAAAAGGGAGATGTGCAGACCTGCAGTAACTACAGGGGAATAAAGTTGATCAGTCACACCATGAAGTTATGGGAAATAGTTGTGGAAGCGAGGCTGAGAAAAGAGGTGACCATCTGTAAGCAACAGCATGGTTTCATGCCAAAGAGCACCACAGACGCATTATTTGCTTTGAGAATGTTGATGGAGAAGTATAGAGAAGGTCAGAAGGAGTTGCCTTGTGTGTTTGTGGATTTAGAGTAAGCGTACGACAGAGTCCCAAGAGAGGAGTTCTGGTATTGTATGAATAAGTCAGGTGTGTCAGAGAAGTATGTGAGGGTGAGGGTTAAAGGTGGAGGTTGGACTGCATCAAGAATCGGCTTTGAGCCCTTTCCTGTTTGCAGTGGTGATGGACAGGTTGACGGACGAGGTCAGACAGGAATTTCTGTGGACTATGATGTTTGCGGATGATATTGTAATTTGTGGTGAGAGTAGGGAGCAGGTTGAGAAGAGCCTGGAGAGGTGGAGGTATGCACTGGAGAGAAGGGGAATGAAAGTCAGTAGGAGTAAGACGTGTGTGAATGAGAGGGAGAGCAGTGGAGTGGTGCGTTTGCAGGGATAAGAGGTGGTGAAGGTGGAGGAGTTCAGGTACCTGGGGTCATCAGTGCAAAGTAATGGAGAGTGTGTTAGAGAAGTGAAGAAAAGAGTGCAGGCAGGGTGGAGTGGGTGGAGAAAAGTGAAAGGAGTGATTTGTGATAGAAGAGCATCTGTAAGAGTGAAAGGGAAAGTTTATAGGACTCTGGTGAGACCTACGATGTTGTATGGTTTAGAAACGTTGGCAGTGAGAAGACAGGAGGTGGAGCTGGAGGTAGCAGAGCTGAAGATGTTGAGGTTTTCGTTGGGTGTGATGAGGATGGACAGGATTAGAAATGAGTTTATTAGAGGGACAGCGCGTGTAGGACGTTTTGGAGACAAGGTGAGGGAGGCCCCATTGAGATGGTTGGACATGTGCAGAGGAGGGACATGGGGTATATCAGTAGGAGACTGCTGAGGATGGAGCCTCCAGGAAGGAGGAAAAGAGGAAGTGCAAGGAGGAGGTATATGGATGTGGTGAGGGAAGACATGCAGGTAGTTGGTTTAAAAGAGGCAGATGTAGAGGACAGGGGGGTATGGAGTGGAGTGGAGACGGATGATCCGCTGTGGTGACCCCTAATTAGAGAAGCCGAAAGAAGAAGAATAAAAATGGTAAAACAGGAATGCATGCTGCATTTATCATTTAGCATTTATCATGCGTTAAAATGAATAAAATGAATTTGCGTTTGAATTTCGACAGCCCAAATTAATATATTAATGCAAAACGAATTCAAAATTTTGTTACCTAATGCATGTATCCAGGCTTAACAACCACCATATAAAACACAAGCTGAGAAAAGATGATGATGATGATGATGAGGAATGTCTCTGTTAGTCATGTTTACATCGCTGACTCCCTCTGTCTCATCTACATTAACCTCAGACTTCTTGTTGCCTTCTGCCTGCTCATTGTTAGCTTCATAAACTAGTCTACTTCTGTGGTGGGTGAGAGCCAGGAAATTATACACCAGTGGTAGATTAAAAAAGCTGCGCAATGAGAAGAAAAAATATTGACATTTCACCAAATTAATAGATTAAAACTAAAGTAACGAGCTAGCTTTATAAAGTTTCATGGGGATCTCCTGTGCACAGCCATCTTGAAGTTATTCTACAGGTTTTCATTAGGGGCTGGGCTCTGTCTTAAAGGAAAGCCATTCCTTTGTTTACTTGGGCTTCAAGGTAAAAACTTTTTTTTATCATTAGCAGAGTCCTACAGGTTTTCCGCCAAAATTGGCAAATTTTATCATTTGAGCTATCCATGATTCTCTTTACCTTGACTACTATTATGTTTCACAATGGGGCTGTCTTGTTTTTAAATATTTTTTTTAGATTTTTACCCAATATGTTTCTAATTGCTTTCATCAGAAAATAAATTTTTTTTTCACAATGTTTGCTAAACAAGCTTAGTCACTCTTGATTCCCTCTGTACCAAAAACAAATGTAAAACTCTTATGTTTGTATTTCAGACTCCACACTATTTTGATATCTTGATGTAACTCTGTACACATCAACGTCAGAGCACTTGGTGTGTCCTACAAGATCTTGTAACGTTACCTCTTACTTTTCTGGACATATTTTAAAATGTTATTTAAGTTTAAGTTCATTTCTATAGCACTTTTTACAATGGACATTGTCTCAAAGCAGCTTTACAGAACTTAAGAATTAAAGTCAAATTCTATTTGTGTTATAAATTAGAAATTGTCATGCGTTTTGCATATCTACTTTATTACTTCATAAATTTCCAAAAATGATTTGTTATGCTCTTAGGTATGAGTTTGTCTTCTTTACACTTTGAATAAATTATCTGCGGTTTTTTTTTTTTTTTTTTATCATTTTAGCTGTTTGCATTTAGTAGTCACTCTGGAAAAGAATATTTTTTTTAATAAATGCAAGCAGTAGTCATTTTTTAATTGTACATGTACTACTTTCTAAAACTTAAGCAAAAATGTTGTGCTAAAATCTTCTGTGTTTTAGTGATTTGTGTTTTATTGACTGTGTTTTAGGCAGTGGTAGTGGCTCTTCTAATCAGATGCAATCAGAGAAAGTTTGTAAATGCTGGCAGTGATTTATAATAGAGTGCTAAAAAACAACAACGAATGATTGTCACCATCAACATCATCGTCTACTACATCTGCAAAATATGAGGCTAATTATGAATAATCAAGTCCATTGCATTGTGGGAAACATAATTTGGACTAGCTTGAGGTGTCAATTATATGAATAGACCCACTGGCATTGGTTCAGTCATAGATAATAGAGTCTAATGGTTTGTGTGTGAGTGTGTGTGTGTGTGTGTGTGTGTGTGTGTGTGTGTGTGTGTGTGTGTGTGTGTGTGTGTGTGTGTGCGTGTTGGTTGTTTTCTGGGATGTGAAAAGGTAGTTCTCAAAAATGTTAGCAAAGAGAATACTGATTAAACTACTGATGATACAGATATTAGAGACATGAGTATAAAAATCGTTACTACATTTAAACATATTTGTCCATAAAATCAAGACCTTCCTGGAATTTAGTATTTAGTATTGAGTATGAGAATATAATATACCGTCTTCAATAAACAATCTAGAAACATGCACATTTAGAAACACAAAAAATAGAGCAGAGGTGCAGCCAGGACACTTACTAAAGCACAGAAAAAGAAGCATGGGATGAGGCTTAGAGTTCTCTGAGAGTATGACTTTATTTGCAGCTAGGCATTGAGCCAGCAAAACTGTCTTGCTCTCTGACTCTCACCTTAGCTAACCTCAGTCCACCTCAGGCTGTGTGAAGCCCCCCCTCACACTCACATGCTAAAGCAATCACCATCAATCCCAATCGCTCTGCTACGGCATCGTTCGGCTCCCTAGCAGAGCTCCAGAGGCCCAAACTCTGCCACTCGCCTTGAGAGAAAAGCATGAGTAGAGCTTGAAAAATGCCTTGAGTATATTACAAGCTGAAAATTATTTCCGATGCTAATCTATGAAATGCATAATTATCTGTGTGAATAATCACAGAGTTGTTGCTATTATTATGTGATTTTTCATGTAGTTTTTCAGAGGTATACATACAGGTGGAAATCACTGGATTTTGCTCCTTCTTTTTGTAACTTATTATTGTATTATTAATACATCAGAACGACACATATTCAAACACCTGGCCATGTCTGGAACAAACTTCAATCTCCCTTACATGTTGTCTACAGCTCGTGCATAAAATGTAAAAGATGAAGTGTTCATCGAATGTTTATTCTATTCCCTTTTCTCTCCCTGTGGCTGGTTTTGGTCTGCTGCCCAACACAATATTATATGATAAATAATGGACGGCAGAAAGAGAGAGTGGCGCGAGACGGAGAGCAATGGTGGACATTGCTCACAGGAAATGGCCTTAAAAGCTCACTCCTGGCCAACAGAAAGCATTAGCTACCACAGTATTCATGCTGAGAATTAGTTGTATAGCTAATATGGATTAGTTATATGAGCTGTTAATAAAAAGAGTATTATTGAATAAATAAATTAATTAATTAATTAATAAATATACATACAGAAATAAGACACTGTATTTATTTATTCAAGAAAGTGCAATTTAAAACAGATTCTGCGTTCAGTGTTATTTTTTTTGCTTTTGTTTTTGTTTTTATGTCTGGTAATGTCTGGTGTGTGGATGAGACCTGAATTCAAATATATATCAGCGACAGACTTTTGATGCCTCCTTTCAGGTTTCTTGAACACTCCCAAGGATTGACATCTATACAGTATGTGGATATTAATGATTTAGTTAGATAACAGTAGATAAAAAGAAAGTACAAATATGATGCAAAGAAAAAATTGGAATTTGGATGTTCATTATATAAGTTTGGAGCTTGATATATTTCCTCTAGCTCTGCTTTGCCTGTGTCCTGTAACTACCTTCCAGAAATTATGCAAAAACCTCCCTCATAATCCACATGAACTTATTTCACATTGGGGGTTTTTTTCAGGGGAAAAAAAAGCCATATGTTTTTCTGCCGCTTTTAATCGATCTCATGCGTCTCCACCTTAGAAAAATTCATCCCCCTCCTGTGTCAGGGCACACAATGCCTTCACTGTACTGCTGCTCGCTTTCCCCCCTTCGGCTCCGGCTGCAGATGGTGAAAGGGCTAGAGGAACATGCACACTGAGATTATAGCGGCATGAGAAAGTAGCATCGTAACAGTATCCATCATTACAATATACCTCTCAAGGCCGGTGTTTTCACATTCATAAAAAATTTTCTGAGTTCTTCTCAGTGTTAAGTAGTGAGTGTTTTTTCGTTTCCTTTTTTTTTCATTTTTGAACATGGTTCTGTGTACTTTGAAACATTCGTGTGGGATATAAAGCTGTGATTAGAGCAGTTGTCATGGGTCATGGATTTGTCTGTGTAATTGAAAGTGCATGTGTAATGAATCTCAGTGGTGGATGAGCTGCATTGTGCCAGGAGTGGGGTCTTAATTAAAACTCCTACAGTCCAAGACCACTTCCTTTGTGTATATAATGTACATAAATAGTGTTCTGTGTGTGTGGTAGAGCATGTTTTGATATCTTGTTGAGGACTAAATGCCCCTCAAGAATTGTATTTGCTGTTTTTTTGTTTGTTTCTTTTTTTTTTTTATCAACTTGGACCTTGAAAAAAAAACAGCAAATGATTTCCCCTTTAGTTATTGAGCTAAAAAATAATAAAAGGTCCTTACAAGAGTAGTAATACAGTTTTCTTGCATGTGAGTCTGTTCATGTGAGTGCTTCAGTTTTTTTCCATCAGTGTCCTGAACCTGTAATTTATCTGTGCCTACTTTAATAGTTTGAAAAATTACTTTATCGTCTACAGAAAATGGGCGATTTGCAGTAAAGCTAATGACGGCAATTCTTTATGCTTAACTGAAGCCCCTCATCTTGAATAGAAAGTTCTGGAAGTGATTTGCAGATATCTCCACAATGACCGCTGATTAGGACAAAAAAATAAAAAAGCTTTGCGCGTATGTAGTGAGCTCATCTAAATCAAAGTGTATTTCCTGTGAAATCACTTTTTCTCTTGAGCTCCAAAATCACTTGAACCTATAAGGGAACAAAATTATGGCGTAACTGTTGGCATGGTATCAAGTTATAATACTGCTTAGTACATGTATAAATGGTGTACATCCTTATTGCCTATGCTCTACTTACAAAGTGTTCGACCACAAACATTAAACATTTTGAGGCCACCTGTGAAAGCTTTACTACGGCTGATTTTTCCTGTGATATTTTTTAAAGGTTTTTTTTAAACCATTCTGAATTTAAAATGAGGGTAATAATCATTTCGTAACATAAATGCTTTGCATGTTTAAAACCAGATGTATAAGTACTTTTTTGCTAAATGCATATCTAAAGCTTCCTGGGAATCGGTTTCTGTTTAAAGTCTCACAAGCAGTTGAGTTGACAAACATCAATTGAAATGGGGCAGGTGCGGAAAGAGGCAAAGACTTGATTTATTTTTGTATGTGTGGGAGCGTTGTAGGGGGTTGGTGGGTTTTAGGGCAGGGGGGGGCTTAAAATTACACTCACAGCCCTAAATCCTCTTCCCCCAGCATGGCATAAACAGGCTTAGACTGGGCAGGGATGGATGCCAGGCCTCCTCCCCCCCTTGGCTTTTGTGTTTTAATTAACCTGTGCTGGGCCTGCTCGTGCTAAATGTGCTTCAGTTGATAAGGTGCCTTGGTTGATTGATTCATTGGGCGCACGTGCTTCCAATTTACATAGCATTAATGCTAATGTTAGCTTAAGCTATGTTTAGAGTAAGGCATCAACTTATGCAGGAGACAGTTGAGAAGCAGTGTGCATGCCTGTCCTGTACATACATGTACACACCGCCACTGGGGTGCGGCATGATATGAGGATCGTCTGACTTGACATTCATTTCAAATGTCAGCGATAGGTTTAATTGCAAGTGTCTCGTCCTTCATTCTGGACATTAGTGTCCCCTGTCTCTCTCCTCTGCCTGGCATAGAGCAAGTCTGGCCACCTCCCAGCAGGCCACTCAACGTCTCCATTAGCCAGTACCATGGCAATGGTGTGATTAAAATTGGCGCCGCTGGCACACCCAGATGGGCCATTGTTCCATATGTGTTCCACCTGCGCCCAACGAAGACAGCGCCAACCACCCCGCCAACGCCGGCTTCTGATTGGAAATTGCCTCAGCAACCTTAAAGCTGGATGATATGGAAACAGAGTTTAAACACCCCCCACCCCCTACTATGGGTCTGTTTTTGCTTTTTCACACTACTTTTTTCTTTTTTTACCATTAAAGATTGGCACAGGACACAAAGTAAATGAATCACCATTAATAATAATTTGCATATGGTGCCTGGTGGAAGCATGCAGTGATGTTGGCTGCAGGTGAGAAAAGCTTTGCGTTATCAATGCTAATGCAGGATACCTGGCAAAAAAATGGAGAATTAGCATGAAGCCATTAGTAAAAAAAACAAAACACAAAAAAACATTTCATGAAAGCCCCTACAAACATCGACAGAAAGTGGTGAAGCATGGTGTCAGAGAAATGAAAGTTTTTCACATCAGGTTGCAATCAAGTCCGTGCAATTCAACACTTTATAACTTCCCCCATCACTTTTAATGTTCGACCACATTAGCGCTAGTGATTAGGTGAAGACGCAATGCCCCATGCTCGCTGTTCTCTATCTTCATACTAAACCCATCAGCTTCTTTTCTCCACTGGTTTGCTTTTTTTATGATTCCACTTCGTTTTCAGGGTATCTGGTGTTTTTTTCCTAATTCCTTGCGGCACTGGAGGGCGATGCGTAGAGGCTGTGTTCAGCACGCCTGCAGGTTTTAATAACAATATGGCTGCCGTCCAGCAGCAGCAAGCTCAGGGATTGGTTGAGCCTGCAGTTGAGCGGGAGGAGGAATGGGATCGAGCGTGATTCAGCTGGAATCAGACTCCCCTCACCTGCATCCGAGTGGAGAAAAGCCATTAAAGCTGCCTCGGGCTGAGAGGAAATGGGAAAACAGCCCAATCGTTTTATTCTTCTCGGTTTATTTTTTTATTTATTTTTTGCATTTTTTGAGAATTAATGTTTGAAGTTTCATATTTTGCCAGGATCTCACTGGTCTGTATTGACAGCATGTTCATCACACTATAGCAGAATACAAAGATAGATTAAAATGGAGACTCTTGAGATGGATGCATGCATAAGGATATGGATAAATGTTTTTTTATTCCAGGATATCGGAAATTCATATAGGAAATATAGAAAAATGACTAAATGTGTCTGTCTCCTATAGAGAGTCTATCATTTAGAGGAAGTAATACTTATTATAGCTCACCCCAGAGTCGTCCATCTTTAGTCATAACGCTGACAAAGAGCATTCAGACACACTTTTATTTGATTAGTCAGTGCCCCTGGTTCCCATTTACGTTCCCAACTCTGGCACAGGAAGGCCCTCAAGGCAATATGTGGGCAGCTCTTGTGCAGCATAGGATGATGACTTTCCGATGCAATGTATGCAAGGCGGCGCTTGCCAAATCACCTTGATTACTCTGTGGACTGGCATTGCACACTCTATTGGTTGGGCATGGAGTCAAGCAATTATTGCACATGTGTTCGTACAATTAATCTCTTTTGTTGCTAAGGCTTGTTCCACTGAAAAGTGCTTTCAAGACTACGATTGTTGCTGTCACACCATATTTTTGCTTTTTTTGCAATCAAGATTTCTATTTTTAGGGACCTGTATTCAGTCTTACACCGTACCTGAGTATACAGATGGTTTCCTTTTCAGAAAAGGTAGCAGTGGAAAGCTTTAATCATTATTCGTCCAAACTGGCTTTTTTAATAGCTAGCTGGTTGAAGCACTTCAATCAGTAACGCAAATGTGGTGGATTCATTGTTTGTTTTCTTGCCCTGAATGATATTGTGTCAAAAATGCTTTTGAATTAGGTTCCAAAAGTCTTGGCTGGGACTCAAATTGTAATGCAGTAAATGTAAATGCAAATGTGAAATGTGAAATGTGCAGTATTTGTCTTTGGAGGTTTTGATTCAAATCCAGTGACTACAAAGTAACAGATTTTGCATTTTAGTGTTTACGTAAAAAAGTTTACGTTTTTGTTTCTTGTTTTGTACATAATGGCAATAATGAGATTATTCTTACTAATCTTGACGTTTACCCTGAAAAACCTCTCTTGGCAAGAATTTAAAGACAGAGCACTGAGAACTTATCAGCTATTCCTTTACTCTGGCACTGTTTTCATTATGAAATTTCGCCTTAAGACAGAGAGCATCTATGAGATTTGAAAGAAAGCCAGCCATTCATTAATGATAAATATGCACCGCGATTGACCTCTATATGCTTTACAGTGTTTGTTCAAACACAAAGACTCTTGTAAAAATATACTAAATCAAATGCCCCAATACACACAGAATGCACGATGGGCCTTTACTAAGACACATCAAGCAGTCAAAACATCCTTATGAAAACATAACCGTCAGCTTCAAAGGCTCAACTCCCTCTTGGAAGGATTGAAGTGATGATAAAAGATAAAGCCTTAAGCCTTCCCTGTATATCAACTCAGCCTTTGATTCAGCCTGAGTGCCGACTTTGTGGGCGGAGGGGGTGGGGACAGGGGTCACTGGGATTGTGCGAGGACGCTAATGCTAGTCGTCTGGATTCTCCTGAGAGGATGTGACCTTTTAGGAGCTGCTTGAAAATGCAGAGCTGCTGACCTGCAGTGGAATTAGTGCATCCCTGTGGCCGCAGACAGCTGGACCTCGCCTGGGCGCTGCCGCACAAAAGCCCCGAGCTGAATAGAGCTGCTAATCTGCCTGTGAGCTGCGGGCAAAGGGGCACAGACTCACCCTGGGGGCCTCATTTGGCCCCTGATCAGATGGATGAAGGGTCAGCAGGGGCCCATGATGCCACAGTGCCCTATGTACCCTTGCCCTCCTGGCAGATGCTACTTTACCCTTTAGGGATTGAGTTTCTCTGAGGGGGAGGCATCAACGTAGCAGAGAATGCTTGGGATGGAGTCAGAATGCTTAAATAGCTACACCTCTGGGGGTGTTTTCGGTGCTAGTGTAGGCTTAAGAAGTACATTCCAAAGGGTAGTCGCATGCCCACGCCAGGCTTACATACCACGCAGAGAGAGAAAGAGAGAGAGAAAGAGAGAGAGAGAGAGAGAGAGAGAGAGAGAGAGAGAGAGAGGGCTCAGTCGTTACTCAGTTCCCTCCTGCTTCTAAGTGCATCACTATGGATTATCTAAGTTTTTTATTGTCTTTACCTTTTAGTTTATATTTTATAAGCTCACTCTCCAGTCACACTGAAGAGGACAGGTTCTGAAGTTTAGCTCATCTCAAGGTTTCTCTCTGAACATTTTAGGGTGCTGTACATTGCTTATTATGGATGAAAACAGATTTCTGTGAAGATTTTGTAACATTATGTGACATTTAAAAAAGGTCTGACAGATCTAACATTTGACAGTGGATTACTAATGTTTTTCTTGTGCATTGGAATTTTATTTTGTTTGCATTGATTAATTTAAATGAGGCATCTGGTAATAAAATACTTGTGCATTTGCATATATTATAAATACCAAAAAAAAATAAAAATGTTTTAGTTAGTTCTATAATTGAGAACACACTATCAAGAAAAAATACTTTTACAGAATCGTGGAACAATTTTCCAGTCAAGAACATTTTATGTTTGTTGTACTAAAAATATGGAAACAATAATCAGAAAATATTAAACAAATTTATGTTTAAATTTTTTTTTTAAATGGGATCTAATAAAAAAAAAAAAAAACATTTTAAGAAATAATCTTCTACATTGTATAATGAGCATTGCATAAAAGACCCTGAATATAGGTTATGAAGAAATAGTTTTATTGGTTCTGACAAAAAATATTAAAATTTGGTAAAAAGAAAAAGGAGTTAACAGCTGTAGATCATTCCATCTATTGGCATAGCAGTTAGTATAGTGCATACCATTTACAAAAAAAAAAAAAAAAACCTGTTAGGTGATTCATAACAGATATATTATTTCATTTCATTTCATCTTCTCCCGCTTATCCGTAATTCGGGTCGTGGGGGCAGAAGTCTAAGCAGATTCCCCAGACACTTCTCTGTGTCCAGGGATCGGGCTGTCAAGGCCCCCGCCTTCGACTGCTGCCCAATCCTCTCAGCACCGGTCCCTTACGGTCCCTCCTGCAGGTGGTGAGCCCACGGGAAGGCGGCCCCACGTCACTCCGACGTCACGGCCCTTGATTTATTTTTCTCGTAAGGGTCCCCTGGAGCATAGAGGGTTAAGGGCCTTGCTCAAGGGCCCGAGAGTGGCAGCTTGGCGATACCGGGGCTTTAACCCCCGACCTTCCGATCGGTAACCCAGCGCCTTAACCGCTGGAGCCACCACTCCCCCCAGATATATTATAATGACATAATTTGATATTTATACAGGCCTTAGAATTTATTTATTTATTTTCAGGCATTTGATATGATATGATGTGTGGGTGGAGATTAAACCTTGTTCTAAGAATCTAAGTGTATGTTAAAACCAAATGTGGGAAAAAAAAAAATGAAATAAACTTTAACCCAAATATACTTTTTAATTACTAAATTATATATATATATATACTAAAATGTGGTATATGCAAAAAAAAAAAAAAAAAAAAAATCTAAATAAGACTTTGTAGCTGTATTTTAAACCTTTTTACCTTGTATCTTAAAAAAACTATTTTTTTAAGATACAAGTTTAATTTTATACTAACATACCACATTATTGGTAAAGAAGTACAGTGCGGTGAGTGTGTTCAGAAAGCCAACATGACTAAAGACGAGCATTAGAAAAGGGATCCTGGCATCTATCAAGTCACAACTCAAGCTAACACCTGGCTCTTGTGTGCACTGATTAGCAATCACTTCAGCCCTCGTTATCTGCACTACAAATACACACAACCGAGATCCCCACACCATTAGCAACTTACTAATCAAGATGTTTTCAAAACCCTAGAGATGCATAGCATCTATAATGTAAGTACTTTGCACTTCTGCTTAATTTGAGTCAATTTATAGGGCTAAGCCTGGTGCAAACAAACATCTCCAGGACATTAAGTGCTGTAATAATTTTGATGCTTTAAGTCCTTCAGTCTATTGATACTGTATTTTCTCAGGCTGCCCTTTTTAATACATGATCTACTTTAGATAGAAGAAATTTTTTTAGTTAAAATTCGAATGAATATTTAAAAATTCTCTTACTTTAGTTTGTACTGTGCAGCCTGATTTCACTACATTGAAGAGAAGCAACAAATTAGTGATGATTTTTCTTACAGGTGAAATAATTTCCTGCTGTGCTTTATCAAGAACACATTGAAAAGATAAACATGAAGAAGTACTTGAAGCAAGCCTTCAAAGAAGATCAGACATTGGCATATATCAGTTTTCTTTCTAAAAAGTTGCAGATGGCTGAATTTAAGATGTTTATGTGATGGACTGTGTTAATAGTCAGAGCTTTTCACGCATCATGCTAAAACGAAATAAATCTCTTTCAGTGATTAAGATTGCTGTAACATCTTGAGAAATTGGGTAGTCTCTCCCCCACATATTTTGCTCAATATACGGTAACTTACTATTTTATTTATTGTAACCTCTGAATAAGATTCTACTGGTTTGGATGTAAGATTGCCAGAAATCCACTGTGGCCTCGGCCCTTTCCTGAGGAGGGTCACGTATACTGTATACATGCCAAGGGATTAGGGGATAAAAGAATGCCACTGACTGTGAAATTGCCTGATTTTTATCAGTGTGCAGAAAGAAGAACAGCTGTGCATAATTCTGGTTCTTAATCCGGAAGATGATGATGATAATGATGTTAGAGATGTACATGTGTGTTTTGCATGCGTATACTTGCAGGACATTTACCAGAATTCAATGGAAGAACCTGTGTTTGCTGTGTGCTGGATTTCCAGCAGGTCTCTGGAAAGTTCAATCGAGATTTTTTTTTGTGTGTGTGTGGAAATGTCACACAGGAAGATGATCTGAAATAATGGTGTTGGTGTTGAGCTCGAGCCTCAGCTGCACTGGATCGTTATCAGTTTGCTGTTTTTATGACAGCATTGTTGATGCATCTGCATTCTAATCCTGCCCTCTGCTCTCTCGCAGATAAAGCTCTATACTTCAGGGAAGCCTTAATCTTTCATGAAGGGTTTATCAACTCTGTCCCAGCTTGTGAAAAGTAAGAACTCCTGTGGCATCTTTCCATAAGGGGCTAACGGACAAGCAGTTTCGTTAATTAGGTTCATTTCACCGACACACACCAAGTGAAGCTGATTCTGGCAAGAGACAACTGTCAGATTGGAAATGTCCTGATTTAGATTTTGGAACGACATACACAGAGGATTCTGGTACAGCCTGTTCCTACTTGTGGAGCTGGAGAATATACATGGAGGTCAAGAAGGAAAGAAGGAGCTGCCTCCAGCCTAAGATCATAACACTCGGCTCCTTCCCAGAGCAGCAGGTGACAGGCAAAACCTGCTCCTCAAATGCCACAGGGCTGCTGGAGCCGGATCATCTCCAAAGGCAAAACTGCTGCTTCCAAAACACGCCACGAGTGTGGGGGCTTTAATACATATTATTCACAAAGAGCATGATTGATCATGCAAACGTGTCCAGCTGCTTGGGTTTGGCAGGCAGAGCAAGTTAGCAGCATGCCGTGCATCGCACAGCCACTTTAGCTCTCCCAAATCCCCTGACACCACCATAACAGGCAAGACCTCACTTGCACAGCATCGTATGATTTTCTTTTTTTCCAGGACATTTGTTTGTGTCCTCACATGCAGCCAGTGATCCGTATGGCACTCGAGGAGTCTGCTGGGGGGGAGAAAGGGACGTAAAAGAGCCTTGTTTGTCTATCAAAGGATGGGAATTAATAAAGACAGGGCTTTTTTTTCACCAGCATGTTTGGTAAGATAGCACCCCCTTGTGGAAAATGTATATATTTGGTGGTGGTATCGGGACAATTTATTTCAAAATTGCTGAAATGTTTGTTACATAAATATATTTATTATTATTAATATTATTATAATTATTATTATTTTATTATCAATGCAAAAGAAAAAAAAGAATTCCACAAAACATTGTAGTGTAAAGTCTTAAGATTTTCAGAATTGTTTTCTACTTTTTTTCCATTGATTCCTTTTCAGATGACAAACAATTATAGTTTCACATTAAATCGATCCAGTATTCCACTTGTCATCACAGCTTGGAACTACAAATGGCTTCATATTTCTGAGAAAAAAAAAGACACACACACACACACACACACACACACAAATTTTTTTTTTAATGAAAATTAATTAAATTATTCGGAAATGTATTATTGATAAAATCATTTACATTTAACTTTTCCTTCATTATTTAAACAACTAAAATGTCTGAAAGAAATCTTTGAAAACTATTTAAACGTACCTTTTATCGCTTATCTGCTTTCCTAAAGAAATTTGACTGAAAGAAAAAATATGGAGTCAAAAAAATGTGAATTATAATTGATTTTTATTCTTGTACATATTAATTAGGAGATTACTATGAAAAACAATTAGAATTTGAAAAAGAGCCAATGAACATCTGTAGGGCTATTAATGAAAGGTACTGTAGATTTTTTTTTAAACTCACATGCTGTCCTTTGGAAGATTTGCTGTAGAAATTTGTCTCCCTTTGCCCGCTTCCTCTTCTGCATTCTTTTGTAGTTGCAGCTGACCAGAGGTAAAAATATTTATTAGTACTGACAGTCAACAATCCACTTAGGGAGTGTTGCTAAACCTACACAGAGGTACACTTATTGCTTGTTAAATGATTGTTTTGCTTGTTTCAAATGTATGCTCCCAGAACCACACAGCTTATTAAAAGGCAGATTACATTGACACCGACAAATGGCACCTCAAAGCATGTGTCTGAAACTGTGTGCGCTAGCTTCTATTCAATCTCCTTACACTACATAAAGATTCTGTCCTTGTGTCTGATCATGCTTGTTAACCGCTCCTGGGAGACCCAAAAGTCACAGATATGATGAAGGCTTGTTGCAAGATAAAATATTAATCGCCCAAGGAGACGTTCTCAGCTCTTGAATGCTAAAACGTAGCAGTGTGGAACTTACGTGGTGTGTGATGAACGATGTTGATTTTATCTGTTGGACAGAGAAGAAGATAGTTAACTTGCCTGCATCATGGTTTTGGCAAACCTTCATATTTTTGCAAATTTTTTTTAAACATTCAAGGTCAGTATTTATTTGTATTTTTTCCTCTGTGCTGGTTGAGTAATCTGTCACCTCGACACTGAAGGTTTTGCCAAATGATTCAGGATTGTGCACCGTGAAGAACATAAGAAATATTTCCTTTTGACTTTTGATGCTTTTCCAATCACAATGTATTACTTTAACCACTTTCTACTATTGTATTCGAGGGAAACCTTAAATTAAAGTGTGCCTTGTGTGATAATATTATATAACTTGATTATTTTAAATGCTTTTTTTATTTTTTTTACTTCAATCTTTTTCTGCTCTCTGTACTGTGAGTATCCTATGTTTTATTACATTCGACAAGACTTTCAACATTGTTCCCTGTCCTAAGAAAACAGCATAAAATATTTACACAAAAACTAATATAGGGACTGTTACAACAAAGGGTTATCAAAAACAAGAGAAATCTTGAAAACACACTCTATTTAAAAAATAAATAAATAAAAAATTAGCCCTTCATTACACATTTATAAGCAGTGGTGGGCAGTAACAAAGTACTTTTACTATTTTTTATTATTTTTTATAATGTTTTTTATCAGAGTTATATTGAGTTTGCCTGTCATGGATCATACATGTAACCCCACTATTTTTAAGAGTTTGGGTGAAATATCTCACTGTGTGTAACAATAAAAAATCTCCTTACAAAGCTATGATGTGCAGTAGAATGGAGCACAGAATTGCATAAACTATAAATGTATAGTGTACTTTGTAGGCCCCTGTTATTAATAATGTCTAAATCCATGCTGGAAGATTTATATAAAGTTGACAAATAAAATTATACAATGAGTACTAAGTGTTTTCTATAGTGTTTTTAAAAAGTTTATTCAGAGAATCTGCTTCTTATAAGAGAGGGGTAGTCTTCTACTAAAGTGCTGATGTTACTGTAATTTTTATATTTAATATACTTATTAATAATATAATTTGTTTACATCTTCTCTAATTTATGATGTCCTTATCACAAACTAGTGCATGACTTTAATTCCCTCAAGTTAATGTAGTAATAATATTTGCGTTTTAAACACTAATATGAAGCCTTTATAGCCAGTATATAACTTTTGCAAGTGTATCAATGCATCCTGTATGTACTGTAACTGTGCCAAAAAACAAAATGCATCACCTATCTCATTCAGTCGTCACTTGATTATATTTATATATATTGAGTGCTGTTTTCTCTGCTTTCTTTCACAAAACCTTGTTACATCAAAGAGTTCTGACGTGTAAACCTTTTTATAAAATTATCCACTGCTGCTTTATAAAAAATAGTCATGCAATGCTTATGAATGTGCTTTAATTAAAGATCCAGAGAAGCTACTTAAATAACATTTTACAGAAATGTTTCTGTATACACTATACAATGCAGTGAAATGCAATTCATTCTTAGCTATTTACTTTTCCTCTTTTTTTTTTTAATGGTTCACGCCAAAAAAATGAGGCACATATTTCATAACCTACAGCATTTCTCCTCTTTGATAAATTATTTCCAGTTCTGTTTAAACATATATTACTGAGAGTCACTGACTGAAAAAAAAGAAACAATTCTATCATGAATCTGATTTCAGTGTGAATCTTTGTTCAAGCTTTTTGACATTCAGCAGAAACAGCTTCTTGAGGGTAGATTAATAACACCAGAGTCTGATTTTTATTCTCTTATAGATTTTAATGGTTTGTATAGTTGAGGAAGTGAACTGACCGTAGACACTGTCGTCGTCCTCTCTGTTGTTCATGATGCTTGCCCGCAACTGCCTCAGTTTTTCCTAAAAGACAAATAATTAGGAAATCTTCAGCATCGCACTCATTTGGAGGCGATCAATTTGCACATTATAATAGCTGATTATGTTTGAACAGTGCCAATAGACAATATACAGTGTAAATAATATCAAGACTCGTTGTATAGACACCTGCATAGAGTCGCTCTGCACTAACCACACCTGGTGTGATTTGCCTGTAGGTTCAATTCAATTGGAAATGTCACCATTTATTGATGAATGAGTTACAAAGCCACATGTGAGTCATTTAAACTGTAAGAATCAACCAAGAAACATAGACACAAAACCAGGTGGTCAAATGCAGGCTGCAGAACAAGTGAACACTGCATAGTGAATAGAGAAAGTGACATAACAGAAAGTAATAGCTATTGCACTGGTTCTGTGTGAAGTGTGTTCGTTTTGTCTTCTTTCTACCTTCCTGAGTTGCCTGATTTACTTCAGTTATGTGGAATGTTTATGTTGTATATAGTCTGGGCTCCTAATATGGCCATAGCTGTAGGGGTATGTTTTATCGGTGCTGCACTGCTCTGCAAATTCTGCTGAATGTAATGTTGATGTGTTCTCACTTTGTGTTTATTTTATGTCTGCAGCACACTGGGGATCCCTACTAGAAGCATCCCATCTGGATCTTATCTGCTGACAATAATGAATAAAGTGATACTGATATCAGTCTGCTTTAATGAGTGTTTATTCACAGATCTAACAGTGAACTTGGGTCCCATTACAGCACAAGGTTGAGACAAAGCAAGAGGAATGTATAATAACTCCAGTACAAAAATGATATTTCAAAATAACCACTATATGGTCGTAGGAGTTTTAGTTTTGATCGCTAGGCGAGTTAAAAACAAGCTGTTTTGTGCTTGAAGTGGAAATTTAATGGCGTATGAATGGAGTAATTTCATTAAGGGTAGTTCTGCTTTCAAGTACAGAATTAATAAATGCCACCCTTGCTTTCTGGGTCAAGTACAAATTTGTGTCAAGTGCAAATTTTTGGCTGTCCATTTACTGCCGTTTTATCCCTCAGACACCTACTAACTCATTTTGTTTATACTGTGAGTGTGGAGCACTAGGACAACCTTTCATGTGGTAAGTTAAATGTTTTAATTTTTATTAGATTTAGTTCAGGCTTTCCTGTTTTCTGTTTGTCTTCTGCAGACTTTATGTATGTATATGTATGACTAACAAAAGTAAAGAAAAAAGGAATAATTACAATTACTTGATGAATGACTGGCAACCAGTGTCTGAGGTAATCATACGTACATAGCAAGTTTCAGACATCTTTAAGCAAGCTGTTTTAACAGCATGATTGCTTTACTGTCTTTTTACACAAACAGTTTAGACCTTTCTAAATTCTAAATTGACTAAATTCTAAATTGGCACTTTTTCCAGCTGTTTTTCTATTAGCTTCTTACTTTGTTATGTAATAATTAATGTGTTCATTAAACTTTAAAACACTATTTATTTCATTAGCATATGTTTCTACTGAACAATTGTATTAAATGCTCTTATTAAAATAAGAACTTATTTATTTATTTGTTTTTTATATTTATTAATTTGTTTCTATCTATCTATCTATCTATCTATCTATCTATCTATCTATCTATCTATCTATCTATCTATCTATCTATCTATCTATCTATCTATCTGTCTGTCTGTCTGTCTGTCTGTCTGTCTGTCTGTCTGTCTGTCTGTCTGTCTGGCTAATATTTATTTATTTGTATGTATGTATGTTTGTATGTATGTATGTATGTATGTATGTATGTATGTATGTATGTATGTATATTTATTTATTCTCTCTCTCTCTCTCTCTCTCTCTTTCTCTCTCTCTCTCTCTCTCTCTCTCTCTCTCTCTCTCTCTCTCTCTCTCTCTCTCTATCTGCCTACTATATCTGCTTTTCTTTCTTTCTTTTTTCTTTCTTTTTTTTTATTTGTTAGAATGTATGCATGTATGTCTGCGTTTGTTTTTGCTATTATTTTAATTTATTTACTAAAACCTAGGCAAACCCAGCCATTATGGATGCACAAGCCAGAGCACTCTTAGTGCCGGTCCCAAGCCCGGATAAATGAGGGTTGCGTTAGAAAGGGCATCAAGCGTAAAACACGTGCCAAATCAAATATGCTGCTCACGAATCAGAAATTCATACCGAATCTGTCAAGGCCTGGGTTACAAACGACCGCCACAGATATTGTTAGCTAACAGGTTACCAGTGGAAATATGGCTGCGAAGAAGGAGAAGAGAAAGATGTCTACAGAGACGGCAGGGAAAGGAGCAGTGTAGGAGAGTGAAGGTTCTGGTTGGTATTTTAAATGTTGGTACTATGACTGGTAAAAGGAGAGAGATAGCTGATATGATGGAGAGGAGAAAGGTATGTATATGTTGTGTGTTCAGGAGACCAAGTGGAAAGGGAGTAAGGCCAGGAACATTGGAGGTGGATTTAAACTGTTCTATCATGGTGTGGATGGAAAGAGAAATGGTGTAGGGGTGATCCTTAAGGAAGAGTACAGTAAGAGTGTAGTGGAGGTGAAGAGAGTTTCTGATAGAGTGATGAATGTGAAGCTCGAAGTTAAATGGGTGATAATGAATGTCAATCAGTGCCTATGCTCCACAAGTGGGATGTGAGATAGAGGAGAAGGAAAAATTCTGGAGTGAGTTAGATGAAGTGGTAGAAGGTGTACCTAGGAAAGAAAGATTAGTGATTGGGGCAGATTTAAATAGGCATGTTGGTGAAGGGAACAGAGGTGATGATGAGGTGATGGGTAGGTATCGCTTTAAGGAGAGGAATGTGGAAGGGCAGATGGTGGTAGATTTGACTAAAAGACAGTAGGCGGAGCTAGAGGTGGCAGAAGATGCTGAGATGATGCTGAGATCTTCATTAGGAGTGACGAGAATGGACAGCATTAGAAACAAGTTTATTAGAGGGACCGCACATGTAGGACGTTTTGGGGACAAAGTGAAAGAGGCCCGATTGAGATGGTTTGGACATGTGCAAAAAGAAGGGACATGGGGTATATCGGTAGGAGAATACTGAGGATGGAGCCACCAGGAAGGAGGAAAAGACAAGGACCAAGGAGGAGGTTTATGGATGTGGTGACATGCAGGTAGTTGGATTAAAAGAGGCAGATGTAGATGACAGAGTAGTATGGAAACGGCTGATCCGCTGTGGCAACCCTTAATGGGAGCAGCCAAAAGAAGGAGAAGAGGATTATTCATTTATTAGCATAATTCCTTATTCAAAATAGCTATTCACCTGCTGGATGCCATCTAATCCTTTTTGAACCCTCTGCCAGTCACTAAATCTCTCCAGGGCCTCATCCACGCTGAGTGATCCTTTCTTCACCTGCTCCTGCAGTTTAATGAGCTCGTCCAGTCCCGGCGCTGGACCCGGCATAAAGGTGTCATATGTACATGAGTCTTGACCACCGGCTGTGGCATGAACCCAACAGCCACACAAAGTTAAATCTACCAGAACACAATTTTGCTCAAATGGCAAAAATAAAACAAGCACAAAACAAAAAAAGGAAAACATTGCACGTTTTTATAATAGTTAGATGTGTTTTTATCAGTATTAAAACTTAACACGGATGTGTGACAAAAGCACACTGCTCTGTGTAATGTATTATATCTTACTTTGCTTAGCAGGAAGAGAGTAGAGCGTTTCAGTATCTGCCTGGGACATTTTCTTCTGGAACACTAGGATAAAATTAAAGACAGGCAGCAAAAATCAGTGGCCCGGTTTTCTCATTGGAGCAGCTGTAGACTATTCTCTGCTTCTGCAGTAATCCACTAGGTGGCATCACATAACAAAAAAGATGTTGTTCTGGACAATAATTTTTTTTTTTTTGCTGAATTCCCTACAGTAACCAGGCTTTTTACTAAGCATAATTAGTATTACCAAAATAACCTTATCTGACAGGGGACATTATCATAATAAACTAAGTAAACTGGAAAGGAGCGTCTTTCTCCGCACACGCTGATACAAGGGATAAACACAGATGAGACTTGCTGAGATCAATGGAAAGGAGGAAAATTGAATTAAAGTAAAGGATACACTTGGTGATACTATTGATTGTTTGTAAGGGCTTTAAATGAGATCTGCTGGTGTGCTTGTTCATTTCAGCACCACACAGTGCAATTTTGCTGTAATGGATTCTTTTCTACCATTTTGTCATTCGCACCATTTTGTGACTTGCAGGCACACAACGCGAGGGCACGTCAGCTCTTTATTAATACACCCTGAACCGCTGCTATGACCAAAATTACGTTTATACCAGATAGCAGCACAGTAAGGTACACTATCAGAGACAAAAGGAACTATTTTATCATACAACCATATCATACAGTATTGTGTGTTTGGTAACTTTAGTAGGTATCAGTTATCTTGAATTGTGCAATAAATACTTAAGGAGTTTACCTTGAGGATTTTTCTTGTACCATTAGTTTGTTTTTAGCAAAGTAAAGATCTTCACATTAGACCTAGAGAAGATAGTATCTTTACACACCAAAGGTAAAGAAAGTGTGCATTTGCGGGTGCTGTGCTTGTGTCAATGAAAGATACGGGGTAATGCAACGGCTTATAGCGTCAACAATAGCTGGAATTTAAGCATGAGCAGTTTAGATGAGCTCTGGTCCCTCCTCTGTCTAACTCTATAAACACGGAGTGGGTCTAGAAATCTGATCAGCATGTGGGCGAGAGATCGTTACGTCACAGTGGATGGAAAAGTCTTTCTTTTTGTCCACACCCCTAACTGCCCCCCCATCCCCACCCCACTTCCCCACCCTCTGCCCTCTGTCATTTCATGTTGTGGGATGGGAGAGGTGGAAAACATGTGTAATGCATGATGTCGGCTCTACTTGGCCCCCTTGAGCTGTTTTGATTGGTTGCAGATGCATGAAGTAGTAGCCTTCCTTCTCTCCGCGTTGAATGTGTGTGTTTGGTGTCGTTTTTATACTCGTTGTGCTCAAAAGCAACCACTCTATTCTCTTGCTAAAGTCCCCAGGCACTAATAATGCTCAGATCATATTGGCACTGTCCTGTAAGTCTGCTGAGGATTTGCTGAGCACAACAAGGTCTTATTAAATAGGATAACAGCTTTTCGTCTGGGATCAGCTTGCTCACCAAATTAATGCACAGATAATGCTTAATATGGTCTGATGAAGAGTAATTCATCATAACATGAAGTAGGCCCAGTGGAAAAGCCAACACACACACACACACACACACACACACACACACACACACACACACACACACACACACACACAAAACATTTAACTCGCTCCTTGCCTCATATCATTCATCCTCACATCAATGTGGGTCTGAGCTCAACATCACACTGGACTAAAACCTAACACAGAGCATATGCAGAAGAAATTTGACCCTGAAACAGTAGCAGCACACCCACCAACTCTTTTTGAGTATAAATGCTCGCCAACGAGAGCAGATTGCTCTAGCTATCGGCTGTACAAGTAAATATTTTTTTAAATGCCTTTTTTTTTTATGTTGTGTTATTTCTGAGGAAGCCAGAAACAGTGGTCTGGTAAAAAAAGATGTAGAAGGTTAAGCTAGATTTCAGAAATATCCATCGTAGTAAAAAAATGTCTCAGTTTATCATCCGTGTTTAATGAATAGCTTTATATCCCACCATCATGCTGGCTGAACTGTGTCAATAGAAAAGCAATCATACTAGCCGAGCTTATGTCGGCGACTCATTTCTGGATGGCACAATGAAAAGGGGTAAAAAAAAATAGAGATATCATCTTTTCATATGAGACGAAAAGGAAGAAACGTTTTTTGAGAAAATAGTAGAAATAAGCATGAGAGCGAGAGAGACGAATTTGTTGAACAACCGCCATGGCATTGCTCATGTTTTCATTCCCCCTTCTGTATTAATATGTGAAAAATGAGGATTTCACAAAACAGCTCTAGAAAGTCACGCTAGTTACCATCTGTTTCCTACAAAACAGCATCTGATATCACGGCAATATATCTCACTGCACAGTCCGAACCACTCGCTTGCACACACTGAGCCGCTCTCTACTACAATTAACTGTTTCACATAATGACTCATTACTCTTACCTAGTGTTTAATGTTTATAGCAGTATTTCAGATTTAAAAAAAAAATACATCCTATTTTACTAGTTCTTGAATCTGTGGAAATGAAATGATAAAAAAGTGAGGTATGATTCCTCACCATTACAATTGAGCAATTCAGAAGAGAGTTTGGTTGCACAGTTCATGCAAAGGTCTCGTTTTTCCTGATGAAGCCTGAACCGCTAGACTCAGTCTGTCTCTTTCTCTCTCTCTCGCTCCCTCTCCGGCTTACAGGCAACAAATCAGGAGAGTCTAAATGATTTATTAAGCTCTAACAATACAAGTCAGTTGGCACCTTCAACTTGTTGAATAATTAATGCGGCTGAAATTGAACATTTAAGAACTTGCTGAACTTGATGAACGATGCAAATTTGGGTCTCGCTTTTCCCTGTCATCAGTTATAGGAGCACAGGCAGTAAAGTAAAAAATATATATATTAAGTATTTATAAACATTGTTGATTCGGGTGCCAATAAGAGCAACACAACCTGCTTTAATGAGCAAGGAGAGCAAAAAATATCTATAAATAAAACATGTGGCCAAATCTTTATGTGCAAAATTAACTTTAAGTCTAGTATGTTTGTTTTTAGTAGAATTACAAATCCAAAGATTCTCCTACAATCAACAAATCCATGCAACCTCCCTTGAAATGTTTCAGATCTAACAGATTAGCATGTGTTCACCCTGAGCGATGTAAGGTAAGTTCTCCTCCTTGGTAGGGAGACTCTCAGGTCTGGGGGCAGGTGCAGGGGGGCGGTTGGCCATCACCATGGAGCTGCTGGAGGTCAGAATCATGTCGTATTCTTCATCATTCATTTCTAGTGTATAGGGATCGTTGGCTGCCTCCACCTGCAATGTAGCGTCTCTGACTCTCCCGGTGTGCGGCTCATCACGGGTGTCGGCAACCTGCAGATGCGCTGCAGGTATCGAAACAGCGAGTGTTGATTCGGTGCATTAATTACTCCCATGTTTATTTCAAGAACATACAGTAAGTCGTGTGTATTCGGTGTGTACCGACTTACCAGTACTGCCCATCAACTCATATACACTCGTGTCCTCACTCATGTCATCACCACTGCTCTTCGCCTAGACAAACACAGTCAGATAGGTTTATCATTTGTTTGGGTCTTGGAGAAAATATAGACTCTGTAACACCTTAAGTATGTTTGTGTATATAAAAATGTTTGTGATGTGCTTAGGCAATTCTGGTGCTCTTGCAATTTGTAAATTGATACTATATTTGTGTTATGCCCATGTAAAGCCCAGCTACAATGGTGTTTAATAGGAAAACAAAGTCCAGCAATCTCATAAGGAATAACATCTCCTAAACCAAATAGCAGGATTTTTACAGCAAGAGCTCATTTTCTAACTCTCTATTTTTCAGCAACATAAAAATGACATTATTGAGAAATCCGATGTAGGAAACGTAGAGACAGTAAATAGTGGAGTCAAAGACTTGACTTGGTAGCAATCTATGAGCCATCAAGCTGTTTGCAGTGACAAAAGGTTTATCATAAAGTTTAGTGAGTGTGATGAACAGACTAAAGGATTAAAACTCTGCAATATCACTCTGTATAGGCAGATTTGAAGCAAGATCTAAATCTCACAGGCACCACTCAACAGGTAGTCAAATGGCATTGTGGGCAATGTAGCAAACTGTTAACCAAAGTGAAAAGTCAAGTAATTTTTAGGCATTTCAGCCTTATACAGTACGTAGTGAAACAACACAACGTTTCCCCAGGATCAACATAAAAATCAACACAAGATAACACAAAACAAACTAGGACATTATTTAAAGTGCACATGTGCAAATGTTTGGTGCAGACAAAAAGAAAACATTGAGATTAAATGAACACAGTGTGTATTAGCAGTTTAACAGAAAATAGATATAACTTTAAACTTAAAAACACAACACAAGAAAAATCTTCCCCACAGCATGCCTTAAAATCATGTTATTAAAGAAAGCAGAAATATTCTAGTAGTTCAGGATGGATTTTTCCTTTAATTAATGGTGCAATTTTAAGTTTTGTGAGACTCATCTAATAAAAAGGGTTAAGCAGTCATATAATCACCACTGAGGGCTTGACCTAAGCAAAATCTGATTTTAATTAATACACTACTTAGCTGCATACCTGATGATAAACATGTTGAACTGCTGCTATTATTAAACTACAGCCTCAGGTGATATCAACTCACTGCCTTTATTTATTCAGCAGTCACACTGTTACAAGCACTTGAGTACAACCACAACAACATGCGTTTTTTTGAGTGGCAAAATTGAAGTAATACAGTGCAACTGTCCAATCTGACATTTTTACAAAAATTGGGATTAAAAAAACACCAGGAAAAAGAGCAAAACCTGTCCTTTGAAGATGGAGAGATATAACCAACTGCTAATAGATTTGAGTCTGTCATCGGTGTGGTCTGGAACAGAGCAGAAAGTGTTTAATTCATCAATCAAAGCTTGCAAACGCAGTCCATTCAAACATGTAATTCCAGCTGTTCAAACATATAATTTAGCCCATAATTCTCTTGCCAAAGATTTGATTCTATGCTCAACCAAGTGTCAAGTCTGTCTTTGTCATGAACGCACTGAAATATTACAACTAAAGTGTGAGTATTACACAATGCAGTTTATGTGCTCTTTATCTAAAGGTCTTGTCAGTTTCGCCAACCTGGCTGAATCAGTATATAAAGCACAGCATATAATGTGCAAAGAAAAGCCGCAATCACTGTGGAAGCAGCAGACAACTCAATTTGCCTCAAAGCAGATTATGTGTCAGTTGCTCAAAACAGCGAGTGACAAACAATGAGGCTATTCATACTTCTCGTACTGACCACAGCCAGAGAAAAATGCATTCGGTTTAAAACAGAGAAAGTGTGTGGTGAATTGAAGAGTGGGGACCATTGAAAGTCCACACTTTACAACGGCGCATGTTTCAGCCGGCAGATACGTTCTCCACACACTGTTCCTTAGCAACCTCCTCCATTCACTCCAAATAATAGCCCACACTCTTCCCCTTTAGTATTGATAATGCACATTAGCATTCTGTGATATGAATACATTCATTAGAGTAGAAAGGCGAGGATTAACAGATATACAAGACAAGCTAATTACGCATCACAAGTCGAGGGAGATGCGAATGATGGCTACTTTGATGTCAGGCACGAGTGGAACAACAGGTTTTCCACAAGTGCCTTACTAATGAATAATTAAAGTGTATTCCTCCCATAAAAAAGAGTGATATATAAACAGAATGACAGATGTTTGAAAACTGTCCCATATTTCATATTCCAGATTTCACTGTGACCATACATTTATAGCCACTATAAATTATATGGTAATCCTTGCAGCCTTTTTTTTCTATAAAATAATTGCAAGTACATTAGTGCAGTGATTTATTACTGCATAAATATCTGATAAATTTGCAGACATACCTCTTTTTTTTTTTTTTTTTTTTTTGGACAAATGTATGCAGAATATTAGTTAAAATTGTTCCAAACACATCTCTGGAAAATACAAAAAAATGGTCCGAGGCGGAAATGGCTAAATATTACACTTTTTAAAATAATCGTATCAAAAATCAATGGTCAGGAAGTAAACAAGAATGAACAAATACTGTATAAACAGTAATTTATTATTAGTTTTTTTCCTTTGATGAATTTAAACATTGAAGCTTTGTGTGTACATTTATAAACAGCTTTTTTGGCAGCAAAAACAGCCAATCTTGTTTCATTTTGTGTTAATGAGCTGTATAAGTGAATGTTTTGTGTTTCTAGCTTCTCCCTAAATGGTACATTAAAGCTAACACACAAATGCAGGCATAGACGTTTTAGTAGCGCATTCGTTTCAGATTTTGCCATTTTTTGCTTTGTCTATTTTTTTACCTAGGAGTTTACAGAGTAATGAATAGTATCTAAGCACTTAAACAGATACGCGGAAAACTTTCTAAGAATTTCTGCTTATTTTTATTCTGCCAAGTACTTTTAGAAAATGTAAGATTAAACAAATGGTTGTGCTACACACTCTTCGAACCATGTCATATAATATGTTCCTTATTCTCATGTTTACATTGCCTGTTGTTTTTCTTCTATAATGAATCAAGACAACGCTGGCTGGGCTGCATATGAGCAAGCATATAGATTATAACATCCTTTGAAAAACCTGCTATCAAGCATGCGGGTCTCTTGAGAGCTTAAATGAACTGGAACAAATGTAATCTCTCAGACACTGTGTTTTACACCATATAGAGAAGTTTACCACTGTCCAAATGTATTTAGATGTTTAATATGCAGTGAAAGTAATCAGCATTTCAAAAAGAAAAAGAGAATATGACATAAATGCAAAGCTTTAAAAAAGACAGATGCGGTATGGCAGTTCACTGGGTTCGTTTGTAAACAATGGCACTGTATATCGTGAAGTAGCTTCTACTCAGAACAAGCAGCTAGACCAAATAGCATTTGCCTACCATGCGCTAACTGAAAGAGCCCACTGTTACAGTTTAACATGGCAGAAGCTAGCATTCAAATTTCAATCAAATCACAGAGAAACACATTGTTGGTGCAGTGACGAATTATTGCTTTATGGAGATATACATTTGTACTCACCCCACTGTGAAAGAGCTTGACAAATGGTTTGTTTTAGCAAATGTGTCAAACATGTATCATTTCTCATGAAGTCTTGTTTACAGTGTTAATTCTGAACTTCCTCTCTCCTAATTTTTAATCAGTTTATACATGTGAAAAAACATAATTAGAAATTATGGATAAATGACAACTATTGCGTAAAATGAAAACCATTTTTTAAATTTATTTAATTTATATAAAGATTTAGTCAGAAACAATATTAGGAATTGTTTATATATTTTACATTTGAATCTCCTGCTGAGCTTGCAGTGAAGAAAGTTAAAAAACAGTATGTGTTGCAAAATCAAATTTTTTTGTATAGTTTCAAAAAGAAAGAATGAACAGGTGAGGTCAGGAACACCAAAAGGCCAAGAAGATAAAGGAAAACAACTGCGATGGATGATAGAAAATGTTTTTTTCTGGTAGCTCTGTTGGTGTCACAGTCAACAATCAACAGACAATCAACATTAATTGAATAAATACAGAGGGTTTTTTTTAGAAGATGTAAATCATGGTTACTCCTCCAAAACAGGAAGACCAGCTTACAGCTTGCCAAAAAAACTTCCAATGGACTGGTAAAACAAAGATCAACTTGTACCAGAATGATAAGAAAGCAAGGGTATGGAGAGTGGAAGCAACTGCTTGTTATCTAAAGCATACTTTTTCACATTATGCCTTGGGGATGAATAACTGCCCACTATACAACCTGTTCCTTTGTATTTATTGGTGATGTGACTGCTGACAACTGGAACAGGATGAATTCTGAAGTGTATTGTGTTAGATTATTTGCACAGATGTGCACTACAAAGCAACACAAGACCTTTTAAGGCAATAAAACAAAACATTCTGCAATGGCTAAGCCAATCACCTGATCTAAATGCAACTGAGCATGCATTTCACTTGTTGAACATGTTAACTGAAGAGAAAACACCCAAAAAACAAAGCAGGAGCTAAAGAGAACTGGATTAAAAAACTGGCAGAGCATCACCAGGGACTAAACACAGCATTTGTGCACACTGACATTTTGATTTTTACTCCTATATATACTAAATTAGACAGCTAAAAAAATAATTACTTTGTCACTGACTAAATATTCAGTGACCTATCTTCATAAAACATATCTGCTCAACACACTGTCTGTGAATATCTTATAAACCATGAAACCGGTATACTTTTAGCTTCCTCAGTGGAGGGAAACTAATCACTGAATAGTTCAGATTATCCTTTCTGAAGGATAAAAACCATCACATCTCCTGATACGTAGTGCCTTGCATTAGTATTCAAAGTTGTATTTTAACTGAAATCACATGATACCGCAACTGCACACTGGTCAACTCAATTCAGGTAATTATATAAGTATAATTATAAATAAGCTTCACCTGTCTACACTGAAACTAATGAACTTTACACAGGCTTTAACGAAAGACACGTTACACACGGTGTAACGGGTGAAATATGTTGTGCTTCCTTTAGGAGCATAGCGGTATTTTGGGAATAGCATGCCACTGCATTTTTCCGCTATTACTGCATGTGTGCAAGACGAGGATTATGTCCTTATTATTTTCTGATGCTCATTTCTAAGTTTCTTTGACTAACCCTTAACGCTGTTGCCAAGAAAAATAAAAAAGCACAAGTTTTGGAAACCTGTCTGTGCTTATATGATTTCTGTTGCAACTGGAGTTAGTGAGCTCTCCCTTTACCCAGACTCAATGCGTTACAACGGCTTGTATCTAAACAGTAGCCGACCAAGAAAGTCATTGTTCACTGTCTTCCTCCTTCTTTTCACAACTATTTCTCTCAGGAGTTTATCTTTTGGCATCGTCGTGTGTTTAAAAAAAATTTGTTTTTCTCTCGATGCTGTGCAGCTCAGAACACAGGTGAGGTGCGTTTTTTTCGTTTACGTTCGGAAATTTCATTGGTCTAATGTTATGTCGCTCAGTGTTTTGGCTTGAAGTTTGTGAAACCGGGAAAAACCCAGGAAAATAAGCCGCTTCATTATTTAAGCCACGGGGTTCAAAACGTGGGAAAAAAGTAGTGGCTTATAGTCCGGAAAATACGGTATGTGATTTCTGATATCAACGCACTATTACAGGTTACTTTGGAAAAGATTAATGACATATTAACTGAGTTAAGTTCATTTCAGCTCCAGGTTGTAATATATGAAATATGGGGAAATATGTTTCCAGGTTGTACATATAAAAATATGGAAAAGTTCATGGGGTGTCAATATTTATGCACAACACTGTGAGCTAATGAATTAAATAAAAAAAGAAAATAATTTTAATGGATTTATGAACACATTAAAGAAATCCTTCATTCACTCATCTATAGGAGACACAGAGGATGCCAAGCCTATCCAGTGATTCACTCTGAATTGGACTTCATTGCAGGCTATAATATACACACTCACACACCCATTTATACAAGTCACTCAGAGTAGCCATTTATTAACCAGCATGTTTTTGCGAGATGAGAAGAAATTGAGAGAATGTGGACTAACTAAGAACATTCAAAACATCAAACAACGACAGAAACCACAGCTCATTATCCATCACTGTATGCTGGAGCTGTACCTGTGCCACTTCACCATGATATACTTTGAGTGTATACCAAAAAGATTTCTCAACAATTGAAAAGCAATTTCCTTAAAAGCAAAGGTTTATTCCAACTGTAAGTTTTCTTTGATCAAATTTTTTTAATGTAAAATAACATTAAATGTGAGTCAAATAAACTTGTTTTTTGTGTTACATAAGATTGCTCTTTGACACTTTCTGGGCTCAAGCAACCTGATTTTGTGATTCGGTGGTTTTCTGGTGTAATTATTAAAATAGCTTGAACGTAATTTTCATTGCACATGGTTTATTGTTGCCCGTGTGTCTCGTTAGTCTGTTATTGTTAGAAATGATTCGTTGGTTTTCTAAGCATTGAAATGTTTGCTGATTGGTTGATGTGCCAAACATCCAAATCATACAATTTTTTTTAAATGCTAGAAAATTACAATAATTGGGCATACTTAGTTAGTTATTATGGTGTCATGCCATTGGCAGATGTTTTAATGAATCCCTAATAAGTAATATAGATAAATCTGTTGATACAATGTAATGATTATTATAGTTAAAAATGTTCTATGTTAATACTTTCATGTCACACTGTAGTTATTATATAACTCCTGATACCCAAAGTACACTGTTACAATGTTAGTTGTATTTTTTTTTTTTTTTTTACATAACACCAGCCCTGTACATGTCATGTACAGTAGCTGTCTAATTACTGCCTTTATGGTGTTAGCAAACACAATAGAAATGTGTATATATATATATATATATATATATATATATATATATATATATATATATATATATATATATATATACATATATATATATATATATATATATATATATATATATATATATATATATATATATATATATATATATATATATACATATATATATATATATATATATATATATATATATATATATATATATATATATATATATATATATATATATATATATATTTTGCCTGGGCTTGTTTGGGAACAGACCTCAAAGGTTTGCTTTAACACAGAATCCCATATAATATAATTATATTAAATCCCATAACTTTTGGAAAATGGAAAACAAGGTTGGTTTATTTTATTGTTTCATCATGCCTTTCCTATGTCAAACACACTCAAGTAGTGAAGAAAAGATCTAAATGCCATGTCATCATGATAAATACCTGCAAATGAAGGGATGATCTCATTGTAAGAACACTTTTAGCCATGTAGGATGGCAAGGGATGTTACAAAGATTTTTCACAACCCTCATGAAAATCACTAACACCATATACAGTTAAGTGAGCTAATTACTTCCATTAAAGTCTTATTTAATATATGACTATATTATATATTAATATTAATGAATATTATAATACCTTACATATTAATATTAATCAATATCATTATATATTAATATTAATATATTATATATGTTATCATTCAATCTTTTCTCTTAACCATGACAACCCTTTCCCCATTATCACAAAAAAACTAATAAGAAATAATATGAATTAATCATTGGAATGTTTCCCGCATGAGTTTTAAAACAGCCGAAAACAGCTTTTACACTGCATCAAAAAAGCCCTGGGTTCATAAAAGAAAAAACCTCAAGTGTGAAAATGACCTTAGATTACATAGTATTTTTATGTTGTTTGACTTATTCAATGGTGTAAAACATATAATTTTAGAATTTCAGCACAAAGGAACATAGGGCAGGAAAACGAACTGAACCTATCACCAGGGAAACAAATAACAATTGAACATCCAGTAGGGAAAGCCCTACACTGGAAAATATGGAGAAAAAGATCTCTGAGCTCAACATTTAATCTGCTCTCCTCCAAAATTCAGGCTTTGTGCTACACATTCTAAGTCAATGTTGCTGTGGTTACAGATTTCTGCCAGCCATGAGAGTGATAAGGAGTGGATCAGAATGGTTTTAGAGAAGAGAAACAAACTGAAATCGACTTGAAAAAAAAAAAAAAAAAACATGAACCGCTGACTGACAAAAATGTAAATGAAATGCAAAGAGTAATAAAGACGTGGGACATCAATTTAGCATCGTACACTAAAAAAATGTGATCATCATGAATATGTATAGCATGCTTCACCATAGTTCAAATCTCAGGAAAGCAAACAAGTATTTCCACTTATTAAACTATGTCAGGATTTTGTATTTTATTGATGTCCAATGTAGGTTTAAACAAAGAAATAATCAAACCATAAATTGTAAGTAATGATGTATTGTAGCCACACTAACAGGGGGGCTGCATGCTGTCACGGGCAAAGAATGGCTACCGCGGTTGATTGTTGTTGCGTCCGGTTTCATCAGACTCTGAGCTCTTATTGCCAAGGAGCTGTTTAAAGCTCTTTCACTGGCACGAGGGTGCCTATGGATTGCAATTTGGCTGGGTAAAGTAACTCCCAATGCCTGAGTTAATCTATTTATACACCAAATGATTGATCACACCATGCAGTTACCAGTGCTGCCACTTGTGCTCTGTCATTAGCAACATGACGAAACAAATCAAACGATCAGCCATTCTGTGAAGCAAGTCAGCAACCCAGATGACTTGCTTAAAAATGCATTAATAGCTACTTATATAACTACAACTTAGCACTTTAATTGTTTTAACAGCTACTGCCATTTTGCCATTAAAATTTTTTTAATGATGTTTAAAGGTTGTCTCAATATGATTCCAGCAGGAAGAGAGATGACATGTTTATGAGCGTAAGCTGAAACAAGACCTAAGACCAAATGTAACCTGCTCACAATAGAATTACCCCATTAAGCCATGCTGACCTTTTTAAATTGGTGGCATGATTTGTCTCATATGTTTGCAGGAGCATAAAGAACAGTGTTTTTTCAGCAGGGGCAAACTCTTAAGAATGGACCTCATGTTATTTGTATGGTTGACTTGGGATTTCTTTGACCAGGCAACAATGTCACATGAGTTCCTCATTAGTTTAAAGCCGCAGTAGGACGTGAAATAGCTGAAAGTGGCTGTGCCCCTGGTGCAATGTAGTATTATGTGTGTCTCACAGGGGCAAAACAACAGTGCTCAAGGGGACTTGACTGTACCACACTGACATGGCAAAATTTACAGAGAAGTTTCAATTTTGTTGCACGTGTCTTTTCTTTTTGCTTGATGAATAATTTATGGAATAATAGTAAAATGGAGCTCAGACATGTTCACTCAGCTGTGAAAAGGAGAATAAGTGATGATCAGTTGCAGTTAGGATATACATGCAACTGATAGTTGGACTTCTGTTACGATCCTTAAACAAAATGATTACAATTAACATCTAAAGAATAAAACCTGACATGTATAGGAGGTGTGACAAGAAGCGAAACCCTACGTTATTTATTTTCCATCATCAGGTTTTGTTTTACTTATACATAGCAATTTTACAACAACCAACATATTTATTAACTCAAGCACACACCCTACATTCTATTCAGTTTAAAGATACACTGTTGAGGAGCATCTGTAAAACAAATTTGTCTGAAAATTACACAAGTGTTTTTTTATCTCCTGTATGTGGAGTGACTAGCATACAAGTCCCTGTGTATGTTGTTGCTATAGAAACAATAATGTACTAGAAGAAGAGTGCTAATATAAACCTTGCAGCTGCAAATAAATCAAGCAACAGAAAAAAAAAGAAAATCATGTAAATAGCCCAAAGACAGTATAAATACTACTTACTTTTTTCATCTAGTTACCAAACCAACATTTTCATTTACATTTATAGCATTTGGTAGAAGTGTTTTGAAGTCTCTATCAATAAATACATTGTTATCCTAACATCCTTATATGCTAAAGAGTATGAAAAGAAGCAAAGGTGGTGATAGCATTCATCTTTTTCTTAGGAGTTTTTTCTTCTCAAAAATTCAAGTAAACTTCATCTCCATCATTCATACAACCCCCATTTTTTTTGGGAAGATGTTCCACTAGATTTTGAGCCTGTGCTCATTAAGCCATAAAGGTGTTGAAGTCAGGTACTGATGTAGGGTGAGGAGGGCAATTCATCCCAAAAACATAAAACATTTAATTAAAATACGACCTATTTACCAGAGACGCATACTCATAATTTGCACCGCTACAGCTACCAGAGGCTGTACGCCAATGGTACCACTCGTATTCACTGAAAGTGGTGAACAAACCCTTTCCTGAGCAAGCAAGCTAGCTAGCTTTAGGGTTGGCCGACTTCCTCACGATGTCTAGCTTTTCTGGAAAATCGATTTCTAAGTATGTCCGAGACCAAATAATTTTCTCTTCCTCCGTAGGCATAAAAAAGTCTAACTCAGATGTAATAATGTGTGCAGAGCTACACACGTGTTTTGCCAGTCGAACCTGGCTGTAACAGTTTTCCTCTGACCAACCAATCAGAGGAGGGAAAAATGATGACGCTACTCTGAAAACTGAAAACCTTCACCCGTGTCGATTTTTAAACGCACGACGATGACAAAAGATAAACTCCCGAGAGAAATACAGTGGTACCTTGACCTACGAGTTTAATTTATTCTTCCGTGGACGAGCTCGTATCTCAATTTGCTCGCACATCAAATCAGTTTTCCATATTAAAAATACTTAAAAAGGCATTAATCCGTTCCAACCCTCAAAATGACACCCCGTTTTTATGTTTCATGTTATTAAATTGGAAAATACATTTCTAAATAACAAATCTTGTATAAAAACAATAGAAAAAGAATGTAAATATATAATAAGGTTTTATTTAGTGTATTTTCATTGGAGATAAGACTTGAGCTAACGAAAATGCCGGTGGTGTGTGTGTGTGTGTGTGTGTGTGTGTGTGGAGGGGGGTAGAGGCGATAAGCAGAGGCGGAGGGAAAATGTTTTTAACATTTTTACTCATTTACACATGAATTTCGTCACAATCTTCGCTTTCTGGCTTCGCTTTGCCATCTAGCAGTGGCGTCTCGAGCTCGTACCTCAATTTTTTGCTCGCGTTAGTCATAGAAACTTAGAAATGAGCCTCAGAAAATAATGAGCACATAATCCTCAGTCGCGCACACACACACACACACACACACACACACACACACACACACACACACACACACACACACACACACACACACACGCAGTAATACCGGAAGAATGCAGTGACGTGCTATTCCCAAAATACCGCTCTGCTCTTAAAGGAGCCACAACATATTTCACCCGTTACACCATGTAACAGACACTCTCTTTCGGTAAAGCCTGTGTATATATGGCCTGCGGCTTATACACAGGTGCGGCTTATTTATGTTAAAGATAAAAAATATTTGTAAAATTCAGTGGGTGTGGCTTATATAAGGGTTTATATAATGCGCTTTATAGTCCGGAAATAACGGTCTAAATATTCTCTTTGATTTAAGATTTTCAGTCTGCTTTTTTCTTTGGTTAAATTCAAATTAACATTTTATTTGTCATCATATACACATTCATGCAGAGTACGACATGTAGTGAAATGCTTTTTACTACTGTCCAACATGTAAACATGAAAAATAGAAATACAATATAAAACAAAAAAAGGATAAAGTAATAGCGTAAAAAATAAATTAAAAAAGTATAAAAGTATATTAAAAGTATAATCTAACTATAAAGTATGAAAATAAGGTTACGAATTATAAAGGGTTGTTCTGGCATTATTATGTATTAGGCGCTAATAACAATTGGAAGTCTGTGTTGGAAAGGCAAATAATTGACCAAGCAGGAGTGTATTATAACAAAACCATTTCCTGTTTGTGGTTTTCACTGTGGCCGCATGTTGCCAAAAATAAAAAAAGGGGGTAACTGCTAATCATATTTCCATGTGTGTCAATTTCATTTATTCAAGCAGTGAAAGCTTAACAATCAGCTTTACAAAACACAATGAATTTATTAATGAGTCCACTGAACTTAATTACAGCATTACAGTATGTTGCCCAAAACAGGACATTGTTCTATAATGTAAACAAAGAAGGATAATAGAGAGGGAAGATTTCAGGAAATGATATTGTAGCAAATAAATAGCAAGCAAGGAGAGTAGATGTTTTTCTTAATTTTTTTCTCCTCTTTTACATTGTTGTTTGTGAAACATATCAACTTAATTAGATGGGTAAAGGTCAACGGCAAACAGAGGCACAGCTGGAGTGGAGGATTTCAGGATTATTTGTGGTAGGATTACATATAATGCATACCACTGTGATCATTATATACATACTGCACAGTAATTTATATATTGTGTACAGTAATTAATATGATAATCATCAGCTGCTATGGCAAAAAAATAGGATTATCTAATCACATATATACACTATATAGGAGATACATTAAATGGCTAAAAGTATGTGGACCTCGGAATATGACCACTATATGTGAACCTTTTCCAAACTGTTGCTACAAATTTGGAGGCACTAGATTGTAAAGAATGTCTTTGTATGCTGTAGTATGACAGTTTTCTTTCTCTGGAGCTAATAGGCCCAAACTGCTTCAGCATACTTTCTTCATACTTTCGAAAATATAGCATATAAAATACAAGCCACTTTCAATGACTACTTCCCACTTAGATTGGTCGTTATAACAGTAGAATTTGTATTTATAATTGATAGTGACCAAAAAAAAAAAAGGTAATAAAATACTGTTCATGTATCAAATTGGCTGAGTAATTGCCTTTAGGTCATAAAATGTTTGGTTTTTTTTTTCATTTCAAATGTTTTTTTCATCCAATACCATGTTATCATTATGTTATCATTAACACTTTTTATTGTGTATACATGCTTTGACTTTTGATTTAATATGTTTAAGATTAATGCCATGATGTTTGTATGGAGCCCCAACAATGTTTCAAACCCTCACACTAAATAAATTTGACTTTCTTTCCTCAGAGGTAAAAACCTTTTAGCTCTGTTCAAATGCATTTGGAAAGTTTTTGTGTCAAGCATTATGATTAAAATACACTGATGTTTTCATTAAATATTGATTGCTTTTGAGCATATCAATTGTTATAAATAATACACAGCACCAAATCTTTTATACGCTTCGAAAGTGATGAGGTTTATACTCTTTGGTCCAATCTGACATTGGTCATTTATCACTTGCCATTAACACGTTCTAACCATTTAATATATTGCATCTAGGTCACATATTGCAAAATTAAACTCTTAAGGTTATCAATCTTTTTTTCAGCCCAACCTAAGGAATCTGATCCAATAAGGCCATTCTTTCATTATATTATATTTCCCCTTGTATTTATGAGATGTATTGTAGAAATAGGTGAGGCCTATCAGTCAATTTTAATCCAATTTTACAGACACAATTACAGCCGTCACATAACAACCGGAGCAGAGAGGGGATTAGGTTAAGTCCTTTTATTTTCATTCCCTTGAGGTTGGGAATTCTCTGGGTGGACTGAGAGCCTGTTAGTGATGGAGATAAAGTGCAGTAGGGGGCTTGTGCTTAATACATTTCTGAGGGAAGTTTTCATGTTGGCTTAAAATGTTTGCCCGCAATTACATACTTATATTCTCTTTCATTTATTTTTTCTTAGAGCACTAGATTAAATGATAAAAAAGGCACTATGATAATGCACAATTCATTAAAATACTTTGTGTCAAGTGGTATTAAGGAAAGCCAGCTACAGATTCAACAGCATTCATGCTTAATTGCATTTATTTAATTGTATTTAATTTAATGGTATTGTATTTTATTTTAGCATTTGCAAATCCCTTCAGAAATCTTAGAGATTTGTCAGGTAGATTACAGGACATCTCTCTTGCTGCATCACACACTTTGATTTGAACAAATGATTAACTTGCACATTTTAAACAATGTTCAGCAAAAAGAGTTAAAAGTAGTTGTGTGAGTCAACACACTCCCCCTTGAAATCAAATTGAATTATTCTTCAGTTTCATTACCCCTGAGTCTGAAGGTCTGGAACAAATTCTGCCCTGTTGTCGATTGAGGAGCAGAGACCACACAGTTACACAAATCACAGCATACTGATATCTGACATATATTGATATTTCTCTAGGGTCAAATCTGTGCTGAAACAAAAGAGTTTAACTACAGAATACATCCCTCAGATGGATTTTCATGACAAAACGTTTAGTTAAAATCTACAGAATCAATGATCATTTCCGTTGTAAATTCATTGACTCATTTAAACAACATCTGCAGTATAAATGGGAAAATCTTCTGATTAATTTAATGATTAGTGTCTGATAGTTTGTCTCTGGAATTGACACTGACTGTTAGATGTAATATCTGATTATTTTGGGGGTTAAATATTACCTGAGCAAGAGCATGGGCTGTCAGGAAAACAATGCATTAAGTAGGGAATAAAACACAACAAAAGCATCCTGCTTAAGAACATGATCAATAATAAGGTGGTGTGATCTCTAACATTTGATTATTTTGCAGTAGCCACATGTTTTATTCGAGTTATACTATAGCAGTTTACCACTGATTACACTTTCTCAGAATTAAACATTATACATGTATTAACATTATACATGCAAGCATTAAAAATCCAAAATAAAAAACGTCACTTGTCATGTTACCAAGCAAAATGAAAAACGTATAAAGGTATAAAGCACTGAAACATTTAGTTCAGAAAGCTTTACGATATCAACAATTTCACATTCACACACCTGTTTGCTTAGACTGTGGTGGAGCATCCACCATACCAGCCCCTGTGATGAAGCTGTTGCTATAGAAACAATAATAATATCAGAATTAGCGCATGAATATTAATTAGTGACTTGAATTGGAGCCAGCATTACTCTCAAAGATATGCTGTTATTTAGAAAATTAATCAACACCTTCTCATCAGTCAAATCCGAGAATATTCGAGAATTCACCAGTGCTGTTGTAGTGAAATGACTTCAATGTGAGAAAAACTACACTATACAAAGATCTGTGGACACCTGACCATAAGACTTGCATGTGATTTTCAAACATTCCAATACACATTTAGTTCAATTTGCAGTTATAAGAACCTCCACTCTTCTGTGAACATGATCTACTGGATTTTGGGGTGTGGTTATAGAGATTTGTGCTCATTTAGACACAAGTAATGTCAGGTATTGATGTATTGCATTTAAACCATATCTTCATGGAGGTTGCTTTGTACATTTTCATGCTGGAACAGGTTTTGGTCTCCTAGTTTAAGCAAAGGGAAAATGTAATGCTACAGCATCTAAAAACGTTCTACACAATTGTATCACTACAACTTTTTAGTAACCACTTGGGGAAGTACTAAAAATGGCTGAAAAAGTCTGGCTTCCATATATTTTTGTTCATATTTTGTTTGTCATATTTAAAATCAGCTTGCTATGATGTCAGCCTTCCATTAAATAAAAAAAACTGGTGTAGAATTTTTTCTTTATTTAATATGGACACCTTTATATAGTTTAAAGGCCATGGGGTTATAAAATAATGCACAATACATTTTACCTAAAATTTCTGTAAGTTTCTGACAGAAATGTCTATTTCTATTGGGATAGTCACCTATATCTTAAACAAATAAAACCTACAATAATGTCGAAAAAAAACAATACTGTATTTGTATTTAGAGTAGCATCAAATTAGTGATGTTTGCATTACATTTACATGCTAAACCGTCGCTAAGTACTGCTAAAACAAATAAATATGAACACAAAAAAAATAACATGTACATCTAAACACCAACAAAAATTTGAGAAATGGATAATAAAAAAAACTCAATTTTTTTCATAAATTTCCAGCAAATTGCAAAAATACACACGGTGCAAAGTAATGGAAAGTGTGCTAGAGAAGTGAAAAAAAGAGTGCAGGCAGGGTGAAGTGGGTGAAGAAGAGTGGCAGGAGTGGTTTGTGATAGAAGAGTATCTGCAAGAATTAAATAGAAAGTTTATAGGACTGTGGTGAGACCTGCGATGTTGTATGGTTTAGCGACAGTGGCACTGAGTAAAAGACAGGAGGTGGAGCTGGAGGTAGCAGAGCTGAAGATGTTGAGGTTTTCGTTGGGAGTGACGAGGATGGACAGAATTAGAAATGAGTTTATTAGAGGGACAGCACATGTAGGACATTTTGGAGATAAGGTGAGGGAGGCACAATTGAGATGGTTTGGACATGTGCAGAGGAGGGACATGGAGTATTTTGGTAGGAGGAAGACCAAGAAGGAGGTTTATTAATGTGGTGAGGGAGGACATGCAGGTAGTTGGTTTGAAAGAGGCAGATGTAGAAGACAGAGTAGTATGGAAACGGATGATCAGCTGTGGCAACCCCTTATGGGAGCAGCCGAAAGAGGAAGAAAAATACATGTACAAATGCAACAAACATTTTATTACCATAATACCAATGTGCCTTTATAATCTTAACAATAAAGTGGATTTACTGCACACAAAACTGCACTCTGCACTTGGTATCTCAGAGCTTGGCTAATGGATTCACTGATATGTTGATTGATACCTGCTTAACTATTTCCCTTTAGTGAATAAATGCAGCACACAAAGCCCCCTCTGCTTTCATTTTGGTGCTTCTGGAAAATTATATATGTGATTTAATTTTTATATATAATATTTTTCTTTATATATACAATTTTACATTTTCCATATATTCTCATTTCCAAGACCCTCACTGCATTCCCCATAATTCACCAATGTGGAAAAAACACCAATTTTTGTTATTATAGTTTTTTATTATTATTATTATTATTATTATTATTATTATTATTATTATTTGTGAGTTATAGTTTTTAATATTGATGCCCATTTGGTAGGCTTTTTTAAATAAATTATTAACAGGTTTCATCACATTTGCATTGGCTATTCAGTGCTCTTATCCATTGCATTTCTTAAACAACCCCTCAGTGTGTAATGTTGTAGGTTATACGGCCAGGTTTACTGGCATGTTGATCTCCGAGTATACCATAAGACCAATCCTAGACACAATGCCATTCAAAGGCAAAAATCCAAAACAATTCCATTCTTCACCTCATTCCTATGTGTAACATAAATAAAATGCTTTCTCTGGCCACATTAACATCCCGTGTGATACAAATATGCTCAGACAAATTAGTGACTTGACTGTGGGTTGCTAGCTGACCCCAATCCACCTGATCTTGGTATTTACAACCACTGTGGGGCCTGAAAGATTGGGGAGGAAGTCCATAAATAATGGCTTGAAAGTTAGTAAGGCTGCATTTAAGCAGGCAGCTATAAAGAGACTAAGGTCAGAAGGGTTTGCTTGTTACAGTCTTGTTCTTATTACTGTCATTTTAAACCCCCCCTGTCCCATTGAGCATGTTTATGAAGTCATTTTGTCAGCAATAAAATTTAATTTAAGGTTAAAATTACTGCTATTTAAAAATCAGACACCTAGTGTGTGCACACACTAAGGAGAGAATAAATCCATTATCCAGAATGAACAGATAATATATTATAGACAGGTACAAATACAAATACAGATTTAAAAACTGGAGCTGCACAATGTGCTGTTTGTATTTTGTTTTAGTTTTGTTTTGGGGTTTTTTTTGTATGCTTTTAGATAGCATGTCTAGTGAACTTTTGATGATTATTATGTAAGATATTACAAGATTTCTATTATTGCCACCTATCAATAGTCTCTGAATTAATAGTTTCCTGAATTGTGGAAAGCTTTGTTTCTTTTAAAAGTACCTTGCTCAGTTGAAGCAAGGCAGAAGTTCAGGAGCTGGATAAAGTTGTGCACTGCAAATTGAAGTCGCATTGTTGAATGAAAAATTACTTCTTTTCCCAGCAGAGCTGCACTTTTTCTTAGTGTTTGCAGAGACATAAAAACATCAATTCTAGACAAAAAAACCCCCACACATCTCTGCCGGGACAGATACTATTATATGTTTATGGGTATTTGTTTTCTTAAATAAGGTTTGTTTTTATTAATAATCAATATGAATTGAAGCTATTCATAGTTCTCCCTCCTACAGCCTCAGAAGAACTTTGCTTGCACAGCAGATAGAGGACTTTTGTCTGAAACATCCTGCTTTTCCAGAAACTCTGTGTACTTTTCTTTACTTTAGCCATACACACCTATTGACTATATCTGCCTGTCTCTCTGTAGCAACGAGACATTTATTTAAGAAAAATAAAATAAGCTACTACTGTCTGAAAATAGCGCTTCCTACAGCTAGAGTTTCTAGCATAAGAACTCACCAGTGATTGCTCCAGAAGGATGTGGAGTTGTGAGTGTCCATTTGCATGTGCTAGCACCAGAGGTGTGTGTCCAAAACAGTTGGTACTTCTCATAGCTTGCTGAGCTCCAGGGCACTGCAGCAGAACGCTGGCCAGATCTGTCAGCCCGTACTTTGCCGCAAAGTGCAATAGAGTCGGGATGTCCTCCGAGTGGGATTCTGCAAATGACAATGCTGGTTTTAATGCTGTATAATATATGGTTAAAGATGTTTGCATCCTCAGTTTGGACTGATAATGAAGTAAGAGTCCAAAAACTGTCCATAAAAAGCATATCATATAAAATAAATATATTTATATATATATACATATATTTATAAATATATTATATATATATATATATATATATATATATATATATATATATATATATATATATATATATATATATATATATATATATATATATATATATATATACACATAGAGAAGTCTAAAAAAACAAAGGTAGAGCATATTTAAATGGCCCATGGGAACCAACATGTAATAGCAGTATCAAAAAAGAAAAAATCTGCATTAGCGTTTTTAAACACTGATTTAAAAATAAAACACAACAATGATAGACCCTCAAGGCTTTTGAAGCTATATGAAGGGGTACTTTACACTATGCCTTTAGCTGCTGAGTCCTGAGTGATAACTCAGTGTGTAGGTGTTTGGAAGGCAAAGCCGACGCTTTATTTATCATTCGCCTTTGTGCTGCATCATATTCAGATTTTTAAGAGTTTTTTTTAAACTTTGTTTTATGATAGACTGTTTAGATTAATGCTTTGTTGGCATTGCTTCAGAAACAGCTGCTACTTCGCAAGTAACTTTTTGAAAATTCATTTCACGTAGGCTGTGGTCTGCTTGTAACATGAGTAATGACCCAGCACTACTCATAGAAGACAGCTCAGAGGCAGGTATCGACAATCATTTATTGGTCACAGGATCAATACCTGACTACTGATGAACTGATTACGCCATCAATCAGGGTCCAAGTTCTGAACTGCTCCGGGTTATTTAGGTTTCTGGTTTAAAACATTGGCTAATGATCTGGTGCCGCATTCATAAAGCACCACAGCAACGGCTCATGAACATAGATTTTTGTGGGGCAGATCAACATTAACAAGGACTTAACCTTAAATAAAACAAAGGATAGAATAAAGAGTTTTATGCAATATCTATCTATCCATCTTTTTAGAGAAAACACGCTATAGGCAGAAGAGAGTCGGACTTGTACAGTGAAGCAGCATATTGTTTTAAATTTTAGGTACAAATTATTGCTAAATTATTTGTCATTTGTCAGAAAGATGCACCCTGGTTTAAAAGTTTTATTTGTCACATTACAACACAGTGAAACAGTTTTGCATGTCCCAGCTGGTTAGGAAGCTGGGGTCAAAGCTTAGAGTTAGCCATGATAGCGTAGGTGGCAATTTCATATTGCTAGGGGCTACACTGCGACCTTCTGATCAGTAACCCAACGCCTTAGCATGAGAGCTACAAAAAAAGCAAATGTTATACATATATCAAACTCAACGAGATCATTTTTTTGCATCATTTATAAAAGGATACAAAGTCACATTGGTGTTAAAATATTTCTGATATATGTGCATTATTCAGCCTATAACCCCATTTCTTTCTCCCACTATTTGCAATATGCTACGTTTTAAAAAAGATAGATGCTAACTGTGATTGAATTCAAATTAAGAATTCAAATTCTCTCCTCTGCTATGGACAATTGCTTCGGAGAATTAATTGTTAAAGCCCCAAAAATGTACAAACAAAAACATACGCAAAAACAACCTGACTGTCTTGTCCACTGCTGCCTTAATGAGCATGGGGCAGGTGCTCATTAGTGCTTGATGTAGTCCCAATTATTGATCACTAGCAGCAATTATAAGGGTATGGATGTTTTCAATATTCTGAAAGGTGATTGCTTGTATCTGTCAAATAGGTCAATCTTTTTTCAAATCATTGGTCATTCCTTAAAGGTCATTAGCATTTCAACAGAGTTTAAAATATATGGAGCCGTGAATGAGGATTTTATGATGATTATTACAGGTAGTCGCCACCGCTGCGACCCGGGTTAGATTCCCGGTCAGGGAACCATCCCCAGCCACTCTTAGTGCCGGTCCCAAGCCCGGATAAATTGGGGAGGGTTGCGTTAGGAAGGGCATCCAGCGTAAAACATGTGCCAAATCAAACGTGCGGAGGATCCGCTGTGGCGACCCCTAACGGGAGAAGCCGAAAAGAAACTTTATTACAGGTAGTCGTCGACTTACGACCACAATAGGGACCGACAAATCGGTCGTAACACGATTTGGTCATAAGTAGAGTAGGCTATATGCAGTGTACTGTGAAATGATGCCGGAAGCTGGTAAAAAAATAACGTACGCCACGCCTAGCGATTGTGGTCGTAAAGTCGAATGATCTTAAGTTGCATAGGTTGTAAGTCGATGACTACCTGTATTTGCTGAATGGCAGAAATATACAATATATGCACCACAAAGCAGATGGCTTAAAGAAGATGTTTTTGTGAATAGTATACCTTTAAATTAGAAGGAAGCATGAGCATGGAGACTGAGATTAATGTTGTAACACCATGATGCTTTGTAAATGTCAACCTAGAGATTAAGCATTGCTGAATTGTAATTTAAATCGTTAAACAATAACGGACAAACAAAGATTTTTTCAGTGAGGCAATGTGTCTACTAACAAAAATCTAACACGGGTTAATTATAAGTTTTGGACGTTTTAAGAACAATTCTTCATTTACAATTGTTATTAAAATGTTAGCTCTATGGTTACATTTGCATAAGAAATCACTGGATTATCATAAATCACTAATGTCTCACAAAAAATATATTTTGTTATGACATCGCATTTTGGTTTTTTCTTTCCAGCCATCAAAGATAATGACTTTTAATTCTTTTTTCTAACAAAAACTAAACAAAACAGAGCTTATTCCTTTTCATTCTTTTTACATTTAGAAATATTTTACATATTACTTAATTGTACACCAATATCATTTAAAATCCTTTTTACTTGTAACTGTAAATCAAAAACACAGTGAATATCATCTTTTTTTTTTCAGTACTGAGAAAGATCTTAGAAAGATGTGCATTACAAACACCAGTGAACCAGAACCAAAGGTCAAATTAAATGACATGCATTTCCTAAGTAAATTGTTATTGCTTTCAGACACCCTGTTGGGAAAGTGGTATAAACTCTAAATATTCATCGAGCTGTTGAGTATGGGAGTGTGTGTGAATGTGGCTTTGAATGAACAAGAAAGGAATTCAAAGCAAGTGATACAGATGATGAATGAGCAATCAGTCTCTGTGCAAAAAGAAAAAAAAAGAAAATTTGGAGAAAGGAGAAGTGAGTGATACGAGGCTAGGTGGGGTCATGCAACTTTCTTGCCCTTTTCCTGAAAATAGATTTTGACAGAGGTGTATAAATGATCAGAGAGCAATCTCTAGTAATTTGGGCTTCTCTAACACCAGACACACCAGGAATGATTTGTTCTTAGCAAGCTGAGAATGGCTTGTCATGTGATTCTAAAAATGATAGTACTTATGAACGTTCATATGCTGTCTTAAAGACTGGCATAAGATAAAATCTCAAAGAAATTAGATAGACAAAGTGTATTCTGCAAACTGTGCATGGTGGAATGCTCTGTAAAAGTTATTTTTCTGTAAGAAATGATGATCTGTGAAATGATCAGCTTGTCGTTTTTTACTATTGCCAGTAAGATGTTTTTCAGGTTCTATTTTTAGTTCTACTAGGAAGGATCAAGACATTGCCCTGGGTTGCATTTACTTTGAATCGCAAACCAGCATTTCCAGTCTAGCTTGACGTTTAACTTAATCATCTGTCTTTTTTCACCTTTGTGAGTTCCTCTATAATTTAATCATTAACAGAATGAGAAACCGATTCATGCAAATTAGGGATCAGAGAATTGCTTCTATCTAAAAATCTTACTTGTGATGAATTGAGCTGTGATGATCTGTTAGGGGGTTATACAGAGCCAGAGAATCACTTACCTCCAGTCAGAATCTGATCATTCTGCAGTCCATGGAAACCTCCGCTAGGCATCTTTTTCAACACGCATGCAGCAAGAATGTGATCTATCTTCTCCGAAGAGGAGGTTTGAAAAGCCTGAATTGAATACAGCACTTTAAGGATACGTAAAAGGAAAGCTTAATGATTTACACCTTGCTTTAGAATACTATAACTCATTTCGATTTGTTTAAAGAGACTTGTGTGATATATATTTTATTTCAATAGGATCACTATAGACAAGAAAATACAAATTATGTTGTGTTATTATGTCAAAAACAATTCAAATGCCATGTGATCAATAAAAATATACACAGTTGTTATTATAACCTGCATTAGACTGGATATTAATAATGAACATAATGATCCATTTGGAATAAAAATTCAGGTGGTGTGTCATTTTTATTTGACTCGCACCAGGCGCTAATCATGTCACCACTGTTTGCTTAATCGAGCTTCTAATGTGTTTCAAGCTATTTGTGTACCTGACACATGAAGTTCATCGGGTCTGCAGCCTGCTTGAGCAGGCGTGAAATCTCTCCCATAGTGTCGTAGTAGTGTAGGTGTGTACTCCCCTTCATGACACCTCCGCAGTAGAGTGTTACAGTCACGGTTCCGGCAGGAAATTCTGTAACGTGCAAACCTTCAGCAACAAATCTGCATCATGAAATTTTCATTCTTATACAACTGATTGCACATGCAGGATTTTTTTCTTTTTTCAGAATGATTCTAAGCTATTTAATGAACAATTATCTAATGTGATGGCTCTAGTATGAATATTATAAAGTTAGCATGAGTTTAGCTATAAAGGAGTGCATGTATCTTTGTAAAATGCTGCACATTTAAATATGCTGTACAAGATTACACTGTAAACATGTATTTTCATTATAATTAGCAGCTCATTTTCTGAGCAAAATTTTTTTTTTAAAGAAATTAAATTGTATAACATGTTTTTTTGATGTGGTAAAATTACATTTTTCCTTCACTTAAACTAGGAGACCCAGACGTGTTTCAGCATGACAATTCTCTAATTGTAAGCTCTTTGAAGATATAGTTTACATAGGTTAGAGTGGAGGATCTTGAGTGACCTGCTACTGAGCTCTGACCTCAAACTCATTGATCAGTTTTGGAAATTAATTGGAATGCTGACTGCAACTCAGGTCTCCTCACCCAAAATCAGTACATGACATTACTAACACCCTTGTGTCTGAATGAGAACAAATCTTCACAAGCACACGTCACAATCTAATGGAAGATCTTCCCAGAAGTGTGGAGGTTATTATGACAGCAAAAGGGGATTAAATGTGTTCAAAAACACATATAAATCATATGGTCAGGTGTCTAAAAACCTTTGTTTATATAGTGTATTTATGTCCCCACTGGATTACTCATCAAGAAGTAAATTAACTATTAGGAAATGTAAAACTTTTTGGTTCATAGTCTCCATAGCTCCACAAGCCAAACATTGCTACAATCTGCGAGAGGAAATGTTAAGTATAAATCTTTACCTGCAGCAGTCACACTGAGAGCACTGTCATTCCATTTCACTGGCTTTATTCTCACTTTCTGCAAGCCCTCACTGAACTCCACCTCCAAGTCTTTACTGGCCATGGACTGCTGCAGGAGAAGGAACACCTCCCCGGGATTCTGTGAAGATGGAGATCGAGCTGTTGTGAATGTATGTTATAATAAAGTAATAACATAACATATAATGTATATGCATGTAATAAAGAACTTTTGGACACACTGTTATAAGAACATCATTGTTATTACCACAATGAAGTTTTTCACCTTGAAAAGATTTTTTCAACATCATCGTCCCAAAGTGTTTTATTCCTCTTATATCAGTCTGGGCCCTTGATTTTTTTAGGACATTTTTATGGCAATGAATGTCTCAAAAATTAATGGTTAATTGTAGGATTTTTTAAAATGTGTCATTGTAACCAGCAGATGATCTGATTTAATTTGATTTAATGTCCCATTTCAATGCCCTTGGTGTTTTCTTGTTTTTGTCAGTTTCAACTTAAGATTTTTTGGAATGAATTATATAGTAAAAAATAGTAAAAGTTTTCCTACCAATTACAATAAGTGTTATGGGAGGTCCATTAACCGAGAGAGTTGGTAGCTCATTGGTTAAGGCACTGGACTTTGGTTTAGAAGGTTGTGAGTTCCCATCACCACCAAGCTACCAATTGCTCACTTGTATAATCATAATTCATGTGTAACTGATAATTGTAAGTCTCTTTAAATAAGGGCATATGCCATAAATGCAAGCTTGTTCCTGTTATCACTGCTGCAATAGCAGCTATAAATCATTAAAAACCCTAACTTTTCCCAAGACTTGTACAACTTTCCCACTGAATATTACAAACCACTGGCATCCAATTTAAATCAGTCTTCTCATAGGAAATTATACCATATCAGCACTTTTTCAAACTTCTCTATCATTTATTTATTCTATTATTTATTAGTATTTATTAATTAGGTGTTATTAGTGGATTATGTGGAGCACCTGCCCACATGAATTAGCCTTCACTCTAGGAATGATTAATATAATATAAGTGGGTGATTTGTAGCCCAGCCATCACTGCTGTCACTGCTGCCGTTATGGAAAATAATCAACACCTTTGGAGAATTTAGCAGCTTGCTATGTTATAACAAGATTTTAGTGTCAGTTTAAAAAGCGTCCTGGAGTGCTGTTAGGAGAAAAGCTCTTCAACTGTGACATTAGAAAACGGGCAAAATCAGCTGACTTAGAAGTTATAAATGCACATGACAGACCATTTTTGTGTGACAATTCCACTTTGAAAGCTATATATAAGTTTTTGAACATTTGTTTGCTTGGGAGCTAGTGGAGTGTAGCTACAGCTGATTTGTACCTAAGTCTTTATTAATATCTTATAATACATTATATGGACAAAATATGGACACTGGGTCACCTGACTTTTCAAGCCACATGTGCTTCTGTTCCAAACTACTAGTTTGAAGACACACAAATGTACAGGATATGTATTTGTATGCGATAGTATCCTTGGTATGAATATTATGCTAGTTAGCATCGTTTTTTAGCCATTAAGGAGTGCATATATCTTTGTAAATAATGATGTACATTTGTATATGCTGTACAGTTCATTTGTATTACACTGTAACACATATTTAAAGTTTAGATTTGTGCTTTTTTTTTTGTTTGTTTTTTTAAACAACTAAGAATTAAGGTTATGGTCAGAATCTTATGACCAGGTGTCCACAAACATTTGTTGATGTTGTGTACTTTATCTACAGTATATTGACTATCCTAGTTCAATGACTGCGTATTAATAAAACTTATTACTATGCATGTACACATTGTAGTGCTATATCCCTAACAAGTGGGCTGTGAGATGGAAGAGAAGGAAAAATTCTGGAGTGAGTTAGATGAAGTGGCGAGTGATGAACTATTTGTGGACTATTTCTATGCAGGAGATGCAACCTGAAGGAGATTGAAGACTGTAAGGTGTTGGCAGGGGACAGTGTGGCTAAACAGCATCGGATGGTGGTCTGTAGGATGGCTTTGGAGGTGAAGAAGAAGAGGAGGAGGGTGAGGACTGAAAAAATAATAAGATGGTGGAAACTGAAGGAGGAAGACTTTAGTGTGAGGTTCAGGGAAGAGGTCAGACTGGGGCTCGGTGGGGGTGAAGAGGTGCTGGATGATTGTGTAACTACTCCAGAAATGATAAGGGAGACAGCTAGAAAGATACTTTGTGTGACTTCTGGAAATAGAAAGGAAGACAAAGAGACATGGTGGTGGAATGAGGAAGTGCAGGAAAGCATAAGGAGAAAGAGGTTGGCGAAACATAATTTGGATCGACAGAGTGATATGAAAAGTAGGCAGGAAAGCCAAGGAAAAGGCATATGAGGAGCTGTATGTGAAGTTGGACACTAAAAAAGAAGAAAAGTATTTGTACCAAGCTGGTAAGGATGTGCTGCAAGTTAGAGCAATAAAGAATGGAGATGGAAATGTGTTGACTAGTAAGGAGAGTGTGTTGAGAAGGTGGAGGGAGTGTTTTGAGAAGCTGACGAGTACAAATGAGGATGGATTTAGACTGTAGTTAATGTCAACAGTCTGCTACATTGACTCAGGACTACAGTTTGCTTCTAATCACCATCACTGTACCCCGCAACATCGTATATCTGCAATTAATAGACATTTGGTGCATCCCAGATGAGGATGGGTTCCCTCTTGAGATTGGTTCCTCTCAAGGTTTCTTCCTTATGTCATCTCGGGGAGTTTTTATTAATTTCTTTTTTTAAGAATAAGGTAAATGAGAGAGAGAGAAGCTTGGATAGTGTGGAGATGGTAAAGCAGGAAGTGGATAGAATTAGTTAGGAGGATGTAAGAGCAGTGATTAGGAGGATGAAGAGTGGAAAGTCGGTTGGACCAGGTAGCATAGAGATGTTTAGTAGAGATGGCAGTGGAGTTTTAAAAAAGATTGTTTAACAAGATTCTAGAATTCTAGCCAGTATCGATTTCTAAGAATAAGGGAGATGTGCAAAGCTGCAGTAATTACAGGGGAATAAAGTTGATCAGACACACCATGAAGTTAAGGGAAAAAGATGCAGTATTTGCTATGAGCATGTTGATGAAGAAGTACAGAGAAGGTCAGAAGGAATTGCATTGTGTGTTTGTGGATTTAGAGAAAGCGTACTACAGTGTGCTAAAAGAGGAGTTGTGGTATTGTATGAGAAAGTCAGGTGTGTCAGAGAAGTATATGAGTATGGTACAGGACATGCATAAGGACAGTGTGACAGTAGTGAAGTGTGCAGTAGGAACAACTGACTGGTTCAAGTTGGAGGATGGACTGCATCAAGGATAAGCTATAAGCCCTTTCCTGTTTGCAGGGGTAATGGACAAGTTGACGGATGAGGTCAGACAGGGGTCTCCGTGGACTATGATGTTTGTGATGATGATATTGTGGTGAGAGTAGGGAGCAGGTTGAGAAGAGTCTGGGGAGGTGGAGGTGCAGGGAGAAGAAGTAGTGAGGGTGGAGGAGTTTATGTACCTGGGGTCAACAGTACAGAGTAATGGAGATTGTGTTAGATAAGAGAAAAAAAGAGTGCAGGCAGGGTGGAGTGGGTGAAGAAGAGTAATAAGAGTGGTTTGTGATAGAAGGGTATCTGCAAGAGTGAAAGGGAAAGTTTATAGCACTGTGGTGAGACCTGCGATGTTGTATGGTTTAGAAACAGTGGCATTGAGTAAAAGACAGGAGGTGGAGCTGGAGGTAGCAGAGCTGAAGATGTTGAGGTTTTTGTTGGGGGTGACGAGGATGGACAGGATTAGAAATTAGTTAATTGAAGGGACAGCACATGTAGGACATTTTGGAGACAAGGTGAGGGAGGCACACTTGAGATGGTTTGGACATGTACAGAGGATGGACATGAGGTATATCAGTAGGAGACTGCTGAGGATGGCGCCACCAGGAAAGAGGAAACAAGAAATACCAAGGAGGAGGTTCATGGTGTGGTAAGAGAGGACATGCAGTTAGTTGGTTTGAAAGAGGCAGATGTAGAGGACAGGGTGTATGGAGACGGATGATCCGCTGTGGCGACCCCTAACGGAAGCAGCTAAAAGAAGCAGAAGATCCCTAACATTCTGAAGAGTCCCTTAATAGAGTGGCATTAAAATGTATTTTACGATGATCATTTTAAAATAAAATGTAGATAAATGGTGGTGCCCACCTCACAAGGAACACGACTGGGCATGACTAGTAGAGGTTTGGTGAATGCAAGACCAGCAGAATGCCTTCTGTCCAGCTTTGGTCCCTGAGTTATTCTTGTGTCCACTGCTGATGTCTGTCCACCTGAAACTGAATGAAATGACCATCCAAAATGTTATTTATGGGTACAGATGTTTCTTACATTAAATAATGGATAACTAATTGCTTTGGAATAGTAAATGCATCTTGACTGTCCTATTTGGACAAGCAGCCATTTTCCCAGCAGGGCAAAAAGAGATCAGGGGATCGCCATTTGCATATTGAGCGATAAAAGCGTTTCTGACATATAAGGAAGGCTCTTGAGTTTGCATATAATTTGCTACTAAACCAAAAACACACGCACATGCACACACATGCTAAAGGGACCTATCTTCCTCAATCCACACCAGTGACTCAGTATACTGGATCGTTCTAAACATTCCACTGACTGTTTACATAATAATATTATGCATAACTACATAATGTTATGTTTTTAATAATCACATTCAATAGTCCAATATAACAGTAATAAAAAGGTTATTAAAAGTTGAAGAGTAAACAGGATTATAATTACAGAAAAAATATGAAAATCAGACTGGGACATCATTTGCATTAGTTAAGTTAATGAAATCGAACACAAGATAAGGCAAGAAACAAAAGGTCTCTAGCGGTGTACTTCTGATAGATTGTTATTTTTTATTATTATGTAAAAATCAGATACAGTGATTGTGAGCCCTGTTCCAAATATTCTAATGTGATAACTGGCTCAAACTTTATTTTAAATAAATAGTGCAAGCTGTCAGATTTGACTTCAATACGCATAAGAGCAGCACACAGTGTTCTCATGGAGACAGATTTTATGATAGTAAAATGGAGTTGTCTGTTCGTTAGCTGTTGAGTGACTGCACATGAAAATACCTAATCAAAATGCTTCATTATCTGCTACATATAAAGCTATATCTAATGTAATGCAAATGTAAGTGCTACATTGTATCGCTTTCCTCTTTTATGGACTGAATGTTTTTGCAAAACAGAAGCACCAAAAAAATAAATGATATCATCTGGTATAATCTGGACTCATCATGTACTATCATTTGGTTTCTTAGTGTTTAATATTCTTCTTCTTCTTCTTCTTCTTCTTCTTCTTCTTCTTCAGTATATTAAAAACATTTTGCTATCTAAATAACCTGCACTTCCTTCAAAGGGATGATTCATGTTGATGTTTGCAGTAGTGTTACAGTGTTTTATCTGAGTCAGTCTTGGAACAACAGTAGTTTATTCTGCCTGAATTTACTGTAATATAATTTATTATGTGCTCAATAACAAAATAAGCAGTAAAAAGGTAAGAAAGCCCGTCACCATGTTTCATGTACATTTTCACCCTCAATTTAATATTTGTACTTTCCTGACCAAGTATCGTGCACATTACCTGAACATATACTGGTTGAGGGTGTATAAGAGATGTGTGGTATGCGTGGGAGGGAATGAAAGCGAGTGAGACTGGAGAGTGATGTGTGTTGGCAGCCAAATGGTCATGTGAAAGCATAAAAAAGCATGGAGAGAATAGAAAAGTCAATGGCAACGGTGGAGAGGTGGACCTGCTGCGCGTGAAAACCGAAAGGTGAATAACATCGAATATACTGTAGCTGCAATATGAACATTTCCTACATAAACCAATACCATGGATCATACAAGAAGCACAATTGTACACAAAACTTAACCTTCAGTAGGCAGTAGGCATTTAACACTGCCTTTTTTTTTTTTTTACTGATAAACGACAAGTGTGTAAAACAGTTGGTACTGTATATCCTGTTTAAAGACAAAAACACTGAATACTGCTGATCTGGCAACTGTGCCTGTTGTTTTTAATATCACTTTCATAAGCAGTATTAAATGTGACGTTCCCAGCTATTGTCCTGAGCTAATCCCTAGTATGTGAAATTCTTTTGTATATTCGAGGTGAGGATTTAAAGTGAGTATTGTGTTTTAAGAGCTAATTGGAATTTAAATGGCATTTTAAATATAACCATAGATCATGTGTACATTTATAAAAAAAATAAGAAGAAAAATACAAGCAGGATGTTTTTGTTTACAATGCGATAAAAAAAAAAAAAAGATTAATCGCACCTCCCTTGTTATGAACTGCACCTGCTTCTCATTTACACACATTAACACGTGAGTGTGTGTGGGAGAGAGAGAGAGAGAGAGAGAGAGAGAGAGAGAGAGAGAGAGAGAGAGAGAGAGAGAGAGAGAGAGAGAGAGAGAGGGAGAAAGGGAGAAAGGTTCTGTCATCTAAAAGTACAAGATTGCTTCACTGTTAAAATAATCTTATCCATCTTTACAAATTCTCTGCCTACAGTAGAGTGCTCTCATTTTTGCTTTGGTTTGCTACAACTTTTGTTTATTTCATTAAGAATGTCAACTGTAACTCAAATATGCTCTGTCCTAAACATCTATCCATTTTGTCTGAGTGTGCACTTTGCAATGGATCGTATGCCAATTGGTCAACATGCTATATAATACTGTATAGTATAACTAAAGGATCAGTGGGGTGTAGTGTGATAAGAAATACACAGTGACTAAGTGGTGTATAAAGTAAACTTGGAATAAAGTTGATTATTGTCCAATAACAGCACTTTCTGAAATGTTTTATTCCTCTTATACAGCATGTTTATATTAACTAAAGAAATAATACAGTTCATGTTTAATGTTGTGGAACATCAGACGTGTTATCAGTTTGTCAGGGTACACAGAAACCATACCTCTGACTGTTATAAAAAAAATTGATCTTGGAGAGTTTTTCCAAAAATTGTTAAATAAACGATTCCTTAGTGAAAGATGCACTATATCACACATTGCACGCATTTTCGACTCAGTTTATGTGGAGCACACGCCACAGAGTGCCTGTGCAACTTGTTACTATAGAAACTATAACATATTAGAACGAGGGTGTTTGCCTTCCAGCTGGATGTACTGTCGGAGCTGCTGTTACAGAACATTAGTCAATATTTTCAATCAGAACTAAGCATTCAGCTTTGCAGTGGTATGGCTGTATCTGAAATTAAGTACAGATCATAAGTTACAAGATACTCCCAAGATACAAATTAGGAAATAATGACACAAACCTCTGAGTAACTATTGATAATAGTAATGGGTAAGTTTTGGCATATTGTTAACTATTTGTGATGATCAACACCACTTATTGCAGTACTTGTCATGGCAACGCAGTCTTCAACTACAACATCCATAACACCATGTGGTGTACAAACCGACTCCAGTTCATATGAATAATGATCCCAATTACCTGGCTCAACTGCACAGCCTCACTATTTAAGGACTCTCAGTCAACTTACTCATTGTGATGTTGGTGCCAAGCTTTGTATTATGGAATGGTCTCTCTGCTGTTTAGATCTGAATCTGGTTTTACATAATCTTTCTCTTGCCCAGATCATGTTGTTTGCACATCTAGTTCTCTGACCTTGTTTTTTTCTTAAATTCTGTATCGGTCTGTAAGCTTTATCAATAAAATATACCTGCAAGTCCACATCTGCTCTCTGACTATTATATAGATCATTTCCATTATTAATCATTCTGTCTTACATAACGTAGGTTAACGCATTTAGACCATAGTAGAATTTAATATTATAAAAATAGAATAAAAATCTTTACGTGAATAACAAGCGTCTCTGAGAAATAATGATTCCTTTAATGGGGTGAAGTTAGAAATGGGTTACGATCTTGTAGGAGAAGGTTGATCCATTCAAACATACAGACAGGACTACGCATATCTCATGCTACTAAAAGTACAAACCTGAAGCAATGCAATAATTTACAAATCTCATAAACTTATATTTTGTTCACAATAGAATATAGATACATATTAAATGTTGAAAGTGAGACATTTTGAAATATCATGCCAAATATTGGCTCATTTTGGATTTCATTAAAGCTACACATTCCAAAAAAGGTAGGACAGGTAGCAATAAGAGGCCAGAAAAGTTGAATGTACATGTAAGGAACAGCTGGAGGACCAATTTGCAACTTATTAGGTCAATTGCCAACATGATTGGGTATTAAAAAGAGCCTCTCAGAGTGGCAGTGTCTCTCAGAAGTCAAGATCCCCAATTCCCCCAATGCTGCAGCTAAAAATAGTGGAGCAATATCAGAAAGGAGTTTCTCAGAAAAAAATTGCAAAGAGATTGAGGTTATCATAATCTACAGTGCATAATATCATCCAAAGATTCAGAGAATCTGGAACAATCTCTGTGCATAAGGGTCAATGTCGGAAAACCATACTGGATGCCTGTGATCTTCGGGCCCTTAGACGGCACTGCATCACATACAGGAATGCTACTGTGATGGAAATCACAACATTGGCTCAGGAATACTTCCAGAAAACATTGTCGGTGAACACAACTCTAAAGGTCAAAAAAGAAGCCGTATCTAAACATGATCCAGAAGCGCAGGCGTTTTCTCTGGGCCAAGGCTCATTTAAAATGGACTATGACAAAATGGAAAACTGTTCTGTGGTCAGACGAATCTAAATATTAAGTTATTTTGCGAAAACTGGGTCGCCATGTCATCCGGACTAAAGAGGATAAGGACAACCCAAGTTGTTATCAGCGCTCAGTTCAGAAGCCTGCATCTCTGATGGTATGGGGTTCCATGAGTGCGTGTGGCATGGGCAGTTTACACATCTGGAAAGGCACCATCAATGCTGAAAGGTATATCCAAGTTCTAGAACAACATATGCTCCCATCCAGACTTCGTCTCTTCTGGGGAAGACCTTTAATTTTCCAACATGACAATGCCAGACCACATACTGCATCAATTACAACATTATGGCTGCGTAGAAGAAGGATCCGGGTACTAAAAGGGCCAGCCTTTTTTGAAATGTGTTGATGCCATGAAATTTAACATTTATTTTTCCCCTCAAAATTATACATTTTCTCAGTTTAAACAGTTGATATGTCATCTATGTTGTATTCTGAATAAAATATTAAAATTTTAAACTTCCACATCATTGCATCTGTTTTTATTCATATTTTTGTACAGTGTCCCAACTTTTTTGGAATCGGGTTTGTAGTTATCAAGAAAAAAATATAAGAGGAAAGAAAGTAGTTGAGAATTGGGGATGCCTTGTTTTTGCTATTGTTAACAAATGTACCTTACTGAAAATGAATCTTAATTAATACCATCATGGTATATTACTAACAAGATGCTAAAATTTAATTTAGACCATTTTTAAAGACTATTCATGCGTGATTTATAGGCAGTGAATATACACATGCTTTCCTGATGAAATGATCATTAGAAAACAAGTATTAATATATGATTATTAGTAGACCTTCTAGTACAATATTGCTGAGCATGTATTTACTTTGGGGGGAAACTGTGGATTTGACAGTGATGAAGTGAATTCATTAAAGGTATGGGATAGTATGTAAATACCATATTTGCTGCATTTAAACGTTGTCGGAGCACAAATTGCTCACAAAGTAGATCCAAAAGCTATTGTTAATAAGTATTGTGGATTCATACAGTTAGTCTATAATGTATAAAAAAACAAAACAATGAAATTGTGTATTATAGGAGATACATTAATATGCAGTTTATATAACTTTTTTGTTGTTTGTTTAATCTCTCCTGCACATAATCACCATGCCTACCAATCATTTCTGGCATTTTCCATGTGGATGATATATTGTTGAGTGCTGGTAATTGGCTTGTCAGGACTCCATGTGGATAATGAAGATTCAAACATGTTGAAAATGTCTCTCTCTCTTTCTCTCTTTCTCTCTTTCTCTCTCTCTCTCTCTCTCTCTCTCTCTCTCTCTCTCTCTCTCTCTCTCTCAGCTCGCCTCCCCACTCATACTGCTCCGTAATTACAGTCCTCAGGATCACTGATCACGCTGGCAGAATGTAAACCTGATTAAGTTCCTCTAGCACTGTTTAACCTGCTGTTCCAAGTTATTTAGCACAGCCAGACTTCTGCATTGGAGGCTGATGCTTCCTTCAGCTGGGAAAGAATGTAAATTACTGGGGGTCTTTAAAGCAATTCACTTGCGTTTTTTACTAAATGTGACTTTCTCTCCTTGTTTGAGCAAGTCTATTATTTGTATATCAGGGTATGCATGTTGCATATGGCCTACTTTAGAGAAGCCAGTAAGGCTAATAAATATTAACACCTTTTCATCTTCAAAATACATCATTCTGTATATTAAATAATTATTATTCCTTTTTTTTCAACTTAATTACCTCTTTTGACACTCGCTTGACCATAGACTCTACCTTACAGATTTTAAGCAGGTTCTCAGTGATGAACTTCTCTTTCCTCTTACTTCCTAGCTGTGTGTTAGACTCACCTCCTTGAATTATATCGAGCACGGCCGAGTGGTACTCCTGTGCGTCTTGATCACTCGAGATCTGAAGGCATTCTTCACCCTTGAGAGGAACGAGTTCTAGCAGGGGTTCCAAGCTATCTACACCACACAGCAGCACCACCACACACGACTCAGGCCTCAGCACACGTGCTAAGAAAAAGCGGTGCAGCTGGCACATGCCTTCCAGCATACCCCGCGACAGGATGAGCAGTTTGCACTTGTAGCCATTCAGCTCCAAGAAGTTGTCTCGCCGACTGGACACCATAGCAATGTTGTAGCAACAGATTCCCATCTCTGGAATAGATCCGGCCAGGATAGAGTGCATGTATAAGGCCCACTGCTCTGCCTCCTCCTCGAAGATAATCAGCAACTCTTTACCTGCAGCAAATTCAGGAGTGGGTACATGAGGTAAGGGCCTCAGTGTAAGCTCATTGATGTTAGTCTATATGGCA
>NC_139578.1:12631966-12676966 GCF_946808225.1 Silurus aristotelis
TTTCTAGCTGTCTCCCTTATCACTTCTGAAGTAGTTGCCCAATCTTCCAGCACTTCTTCACCAACACTGAGCCCCTGTCCTCCTTCCTGAACCTCACACTACAGTCTTCCTCTTTTCGACTATCTTATTCTACTTTTAGTCCTCACTATCTTCCTATTCTTTTTCACCTCGAAAACCATCCTACAGACCACCATCCGATGCTGTCTAGCTACACTGTCTGCTGCCAACACCTTACAGTCTCCAATCTCCTTCAGGTTGCATCTCCTACATAGAACATAGTCCACCTGTGTGCACCTTCCTCCACTCTTATACAGATTTTATGCACCACTGCCATTTCTATCCTTTTAACAAAATCTACCACCCTCTGCCCTTCCACATTCCTCTTCTTAAGGCCATACCTACTAATCACCTCCTCATCACCTCTGTTCCCTTTACCTACATGCCTATTAAAGTCTGCCTCAATTACCAATCTTTCATTCCTAGGTACACCATCTACCACTTCATCTAACTCACTCCAGAAAGTTTCCTTTTTCTCCATCTCACAACCCACTTGTGGAGCATACGCACTGATGACATTTACGTTCATCACGTTCATCAGGTCCATCTTATTATTTGTAAGAATTTGGTCAAAAAGGAAAAAACTGTATATACATTTATCGAGATAAAGAGTGATGCCATATCTCTCAACAAAACAGTTTGCATCAGCAGCAACCACAAAATAGTAAGTAGTAAGGAGTATAATGACATAATATTGATATAACCTCAAACAAACCTGTGTCTATAGGCTATTACATTTGATTAATGATATAGGCTATGCATCGTTCAGTATACAGTCTAGCCGCTTGTTTTGACAGTATCCATTCCTTATACCAATCAATGCTGTACATGTATCATACAAATTAAACATTTATTACATTTCAAGTTTGCCCTTTTCTTGCTAAGATGTATTAGAATTTATTTTAATTATCAGCTAGAAAGCAAAAGCTTGACACCAATGGATTTTTTTTATGTAAAATGTGCAACCCCGGCAACCAGGTCTTTATTGTTCTGGGGAATTGCTTTTTCTCCATTGAAATTATTAATAGAGTGAACAGGGGGCAGCATGTTTTCTGCCTCAATTGACATCTATTAGAACATTCTTTAAACATCTTTTTTTACCTAGAGTTGCAGTAGTAATCATCTATGGCCAATTTGGGAATAATTGTATACGATTGTATACAACTCTGAAGAAATTAAAATTTTTGTTCACAGCATAATATACTCTTACCAACACTTTATTCGGAACACATTCGGAAAATTCTCATTCATACAGCTGTACATACACCTCAGACAATCATATAGCATCACTGCGATACATAAAATCAAGAGAAATGTTACAGTAGCTCAGATAACTACTGTGTACAATTGCATTGAGTAAAATGCAAATGAAAAAGGCAATTAAACTTGGTTGACTTTCTACAACAGTAGAAGACTACATCAGGTACCACTTCCATTAGCGAGAAACTAAATAGTTGTAGCCTGGTTTAATAAATCTCAGTTTCTGCTGAGGAACACAGATGGTAGGGTCAGAATTTGGTGCAAACTGCATTAATTCATGACTCAACTTGCCTTGTCTCACCAGTTCAGACTAGTACTTGGAGTGTAATGGTGTGGGGAGTGTTTTTAATGGCAGACTCTACCAATGAATAATGCCTTCAATACCACAGCCTGTCTGAGTAGTGTTGCTGACCATGCGCCACCCTTCATGGACACAATTTGCTGCTTCCAGCATGATAATGCACAATACCACATAATGAAAGTAGTTTTGAACTGGTTTCATTAACACAGCAATGAGTTTTCTTTAGTTGACTTCCCATTCATCAGATCCGAATCCAAAAAAAACTAATTTGGGTATGAAGGTGCACCTGAAAAATATGCAGGAATTGTGTAATGTAATTATGTCAAAATTAATCTGTATATCAAAAAAATCTATAAAAATTTTCAAAACATATTATGGAGTCTTCATTCTTGCCATGAAGAATTGAGGCTGTTTAAAGAGCAGTAGGAAACCTAATCGATTATTAGTTTAGTGTTCTTAATAAAGTTAATTTAATATTATTTAATATGTCATGTCATTCCATTCAGGCAGGGAATGAGAGTTTTGAGTATCCTGGGATTTTGATGCATCACCAGCAGTCATTTAGACAGTTTCTTATGCTAAGGCTAAAGGCAAAAGTATCAATCCCCTGGTCAAGCTACCTTTCAAGCCTTACCTGTGGTCACAAACTCTTGGTAGTGACCAAAATAATGAGGTCGCGGAAACGAACATTCTGTGAAGGGTGGCTTAGCCTCAGAAATAAAGTGGGAGCATAGATATTCAAGTGGAATGCAAAACAGAGATACTGTTTTTTTAAGGTGTTTCGGGCATCCTCCCGGATGCCTCCCTGGGGCGTGGTTTTGGCATGTCTAACAGGGGAAAGATTTCAAAGTAAAGCAAAAACTAGTTGGGGAGATTTTATCTTTCACTTGGCCGGAGAGCATCTGGGTATCCCTGTGGGGGAGCTGGATTGGTGGCTAAAAACAGCATGTATAGTATCTCTTCTTTCATGCTAGAATAGATGAACTCGTTGATAAACCATTTTTTTTAGGATGATGAGGTTTTAGTAGGAGAAACATTCCTCTTAAAATTGCAAATGTTTTCCCAGTTCACGCAACGAGTCTGAGTGTCTGAATTAAAAATTTGCTATCATACAATTAAAATATCAAGAAAGCTCATCTCAAGAAAAAATGTTGCGGTATTAAGAGTATTAAACGTATACATGGGTACAGCCTATAACATTTTATTGACACAGGTATGCTTATTTGCTTATTTACGTAGTTGGCAAATAAAGAAAATGTATAAAAACCTAAGCCTTTGTGGTTTTCCATTGTGCATAATTTTAACAATTGCAATATGTAAAGAAATTTCACCCAGCAACTGACATACATGAATAGAATAAAATGTTCTGCTTGACTAGAAGGGCAAAACTCTTATCTTTTCAAGAAAATCAGTAGGCTGGAGAGAAAGAAGTGTGTATGGCTTCAAATGGACAGTAATTAGTGAACCGAGCACAGATCCTTATAACTATACTTTACCTTTCTTACTTCTCGCAGAGACACACCTGCCTAGACTCCATCCATTCAGCTCATTAGATAAATCCACAGAGAGAGGACTACCTACTACTCTAATTGCGAACGTTGCTCAGATTTTCATGTCATCGCTTTCTCTCATTTCCTCAAGTGAAATTGAAGGGAAATAAAGACGGTGAATGCTGTGAATTAATTTTCAGACTACCAGGCAGCAAATTAGGCTAAAATGACCTCACTGTGAACTTTTTTGGCTAACTCATTTGAAAATGCCTGGCTTTGAGGTAAAGCCCTTAGCTTGGTCATAGAGGAACAGTGTGGTCTCTTGTGTTTGCAGTCTAACCACACATCAATTATTGCATTCCCACACAGTGTCAGTTAGACTGTGCTGCCTCCTTAGTTTCATGTGACTGAAGGCCTGACAGTGAGTGAAACGCTCCTAGGCAAGTCAGCTACAAATCCGGACAATTCTTCATGTCTCTGAAACAAGAAGCGACTCTCCTTCATTAACTGCAGCTTTGCTTTCTTCAGATCTCCATGCCTCTCCAAGGAATAGGATGCACACAAATGAAACCTAATAAGAACTGAATAGATAACAACACATGGGAGCATAATAAAGATAAATGTGTTTTGGTGAAATCATTAATGATGCTTTGATATCCAACCTGAAAAGCATAGGGTGAGCCACTGTATTAAATATTTTTTCAGATGTAAAATAATTTTTTTTTAAAAATAATATACTTTTTTTTTTCAGCTCCTTTACACCATGTGAAAAAAATCATTTAATAATAGGCTGTTTCATCATTATTTATGCCTATCCACTGATTTTGTTCACTTTTAATTAGAGAATTTTGTGAACATGTCATATACACTGTGAATACTGATTAGCGCACTGTTTCTATCATTTTCCTGAACGCCACCAAGAATATCTGTGTGTGTGTGTGTGTGTGTGTGTGTGTGTGTGTGTGTGTGTGTGTGTGTGTGTGCGTGCGTGCGTGCGTGTGTGTGGTGGTGGTGGGGGTTCAACCTTTTATGTCACTATTTAAAATTTGTGCCTATTAGAGAAGTGAAACTAATTAGCCATGTGCTCTCCTGCAGTTTTCCACATGTAAAGCTGCTTACTGTGCTCACAAAACCTTTCTTAGAACACACTGAGAAAAGACACAGCAGGTGAATCAACTTTAAATTATATTGAATGCTGATTTTCATCAATAAGGCACGTTTTTTAACAAAAAAAACATGTAACCAGCATTAAAGAAAATGCTTTTTATGTGTTCCAGAGGTCATAGGCTGACTGCTGGTGCAAAGCTAAATACAGGAGTATAGGAGTATAGTTGAGATTTCTGTAGTAACAAGGCTGACCTTACAGTGTTGTCATAAGGATGAGTCAGATGGCAGCCTGAGGGCAAGTTTATTATTTCAAGCTATCACTCAACGTCCTGCCACTGATGAGTGTCACACGCTCAGGCTTACGCTCTTCACTGATCAGGAAGACGAAAGGACTTCTAGGTTTTTTTAATGCATAGCATGTTCCGCCTTATGGGCATTTTAATGAAGATTTTTATCACGTTGATGCTTCAGTGAATGAGATTAAAGCGAAATGCCAAGCAAGGTCCAATGTAATGGCGAAAATATCTATCAATATTGGCGTAATTAGTGAAGCAGGTTTTTTGAGTGAATAAACAAATGTGAAACAGCATTCATTTATTGGTGTTAGAGTATAGCCACCTGTTCATGAAAGCCCCCACTGAAGGCAATTCACATAAATGTGAAGCGAGGTTGCACCAAGAGCTGCACAGAATTCTTTATTGATCACAAACATCATTTACCATTTAAACCTGCATTATAGATGCGCATCCACGCTTCCTTGTTGTTTCCACTCTTTGCTGTCATATGTGTAGTGGTTTTGTCCAGTTTTGTGACTTATCTGATGCACAACCTGATCCTTGCACACCACTAGCTAGTGATAGCTCTGGATGTCACTATATCAATTTGACAAAAAATGTACTGTATGGACTCAAATTATGAAATGCTGTTAACTCCATTTCACACATGAGGGGAAGTGTGATTCGAGTGATTTGGACCATGGCATGGTTGTTAGATGTCAGATGGTTGGTTGGAGTATTTGGGAACTGCTTATCCCCTGGGATTTTCACACTTGACAGTCTTTAGAGCTTACACAGAATTGTGTGAAAATCAAATAATTATAATAATAATAATAATAATAATAATAATAATAATAATAATAATAATAATAATAATAATAATAATAAAACACTTACTGAGCTATAGTTCCTTTAGAAGGAAACTCCTTGTTCGTGAGAGAGGTCAGAGGAGAATGACTAGATTGGTTTGAGCTGAAAGGACATCTATAGTAGCTCAAATAAGCAGTTTTTACCACCATGGTGAACAGAAGACAATGCAACATGTGCAAACATTGAACATTGAGGCAGATTGGTTATAATAGCAGAACGCTACTGTGGGTTCTATTCCAGGAAGCTAAAAAAAACAAAAAAACAAGCAATCTAAGGCTTCATTGAGAAAGTTAGAGAAAACTTGTTTTGGTGGATGCTTTCTGCAAAGGAAAACAGTAGAATGAGCATATTGTTCATTCTATAGCCAGTCATGTGTCAGGTGCTACTAATATAATTGTATTAATATTTAGGCAATAATAATTTTGTAAAGTTTTATTTACAGAAATCACATAACTAGGCATTCTGTGCATTTTAAATATATAAGATACAAAAAACCAAACTGCATTGAACTATTACATAACAATTGTTCAGAAATCATTATTCAACATATGTTACATAACAATTGTTCAGATGTCATCTCTTGTTTTATATACGTATGATCTTATCTTAATAAGATCATAATTAATCTTATCAAGTTAAATGTATGGTTTCCTTACAAGTTTATTGTCTGCACATCATATCTATTCAGTATTACACCCCTGTGCCACATAAAGTTTAATGCCATAAGAAGAACTACTACTAATTACTACTAACACTTACACCAATCTGTTCTTTAAGAATGTTAATGGAGAAGTATAGAGAAGGTCAGAAGGAGTTGCATTGTGTGTTTTTGGATTTAGAGAAAGCGTACGGCAGAGTGAAGAGAGAGGAGTTGTGGTATTGTATGAGGAAGTCAGGTGTGTCAGAGAAGTATGTGAGGGTGGTGAAGGACATGTATGAGGACAGTGTTACAGCAGTGAAGTGTGCAGTAGGAACGACAGACTGGTTCAAGGTAAAGGTTATACTGCATCAAGGATCGGCACTAAGCTTTTTCCTGTTTGCAGTGGTGATGGACAGGTTGAAGGACGAGGTCAGACAGGAGTCTTTGTGGACTATGATGTTTGTGAATGATATTGTGATTTGTGGTGAGAGCAGGGAGCAGGTTGAGAAGAGTCTGGAGAGGTGGAGGTACGTGTTGGAGAGAAGGGGAATGAAAGTCAGTAGGAGTAAGACAGTGTACATGTGTGTGAATGAGAGGGAGTGCAGTGGAGTGGTGCAGTTGCAGGGAGAAGAGGTGGAGAAGGTGGAGGAGTTCAGGTACCTGGGGTCAACAGTGCAAAGTAATGGAGAGTGTGTTAGAGAAGTGAAGAAAAGAGTGCAGGCAGTGTGGGTGCAGAAGAGTGATAGGAGTGATTTGTGATAGAAGGGTATCTGTAAGGGTGAAGAGGAATGTTGAGATTTTCATTAGGAGTGATGAGGATAAACAGGATTAGAAATTAGTGTATTAGGGGGACTGTGCATGTAGGACGTTTCGAAGACAAAGTGAGGGAGGTGAGATTGAGATGGTTTGGACATATGCAGAGGAGGGACATGGGGTATATCGGTAGGAGAATGCTGAGGATGGAGCCGTCAGGAAGGAGGAAAAGAGGAAGAACAAGGAGATGTTATAGATGTGGAGAGAGAAAACATGCAGGTAGTTAGTTTGAAAAAGGCAGATGTAGAGGACAGGAGGGTATAGAGATGGATGATCCGCTGTGGCGACCCCTAATGGGCGAAGCCGAAAGAAGAAAAAGATTTACATTAATCTGGGTTTTTTACAGTGAGTAAAATCATAAGATCCTACAGGCAGACATATTTAGCGACAGTACATTGTAGTGCATCATCAGAGAATTGCATTTTGCAAACATAATGTATCAAATTAGTAGCTTAGGGTATTGATTGAGCTCAATTTGTCACGTCTTGTAGCTTTTGTTTTTAAATGAACACAAGTTACAACATAGCTGTGCATTTACAAAGTAAGGAAAGTCTATAAGCTCTCTTATGGTCATAAATCAGTGGCTCATGTAATAAATTATAAGATCGATTGGATTTCAAAAAGCCTACAGGCAGTTCAGAAGTCTCTAAAGACAAAAAATGATCTATAAAGGTTAAGATTTTGAGGTATGTTGTAGCACATCTGTTTAGTCTGCTTTTTTGTCTAAAATCTTATCATCCCTTAGAGAGAGTGTGTGGGAAGCTGAGTCTGCAGGCAAGAAAGGTTGCCATTTAAGAAAGAACAAAAGGTTGGAAAAAGTTCTAGCATGCAAATTTTCTTTTTTTTTTTTTTTTACCAGATGGGTTGAAACTATGCACTGCCCACAATCGGGAAAATAAAATTGCTCTAAATAAAATTAAAAAATTCCCTGGTTTAAGATCCCCAACAAAGGATATAAAAAATTTTTCATCTTTAAATGTTTAAAAAAGTGAAGATTTAGAATGCAGTTAATTTGTTTTTCTGACCCTATTAGGTAAACAGAGCTTACATTTATCTACTCTATACTGAGTAGATAAATACTGTACGGTATATATAAGAACTGTATATTTACTATACTACTATATATCTGCATTCCTGCACTGTATAACACAATAAACAAAGAAACAATTGCAGACTTAAAAAAATCAGTTTTCTTCTATTTAGGACTAAACTAAATATATATTTTACCCAATAGAGAAATAGCGCTTCCTGATCTAGCGCAGACCTTCTTTTTCAACAAACTTCCAGATTTATGTTATAAACATAATCCAACTTTTCAAATATTAGGCTCATTATTTAAAGTTATGCAGTAGTCTCTGGACAATTTATTGGTGTCATAAAGCTTTGTTTTTGGGGCTTTCCACTAACAGAACACATTAGATTTGTAACTATACTTAATTTTGGGTCCCCAGACCCTAATTCGAGAGCCACTGTACTACAAGTACACTTATCTGAATTTGGCTAGATGTTAAAGCTTACTATGAATGTAAAACAAACATCAGTGTAATAGTGTTCATATATTCAAAGTATTTAAAAGTGTTAAAATTAGAATGACTGAGAATACATAATTAAATCATGGAATGTGGGAAAGGTATGGTGGCTTTGCTTGTTTTTCTTGCAATTCCAGGGTTGGGGGTGAAAATCACAAATTTGTCTTGTGTGTGCAGAGTATGCTTCAGGGGTCTGTCAGTCCAAAGATGTGCACTGTCTGTAGTGTGTGATAGTTGCAGTGGCGGGCGGTTAGGGCCAGCAAAAAGCCTTCTCTGCTGGCCTAAACACTATCAGAAGCACTGACCTACATTTACAACATAAATTCTAATATTTGTTCCATGAAATTGTATTCATTTATTCACAACAGTCTAATGTCATCATTTTGTAGTGTTTCTCTTGGCTGCACTGCTTCCAGTACGTGTATGTGGATGTTGTATTTTTTGTCTAATCAGATTTCAGCCTCTATGTGCTGCCATGTCAATTTAATCGGCTCTTTGGCCAAAATATTAGCAACGGGTCTGTTCCTTTAAACAATCAGATTTCATATTCACCTCACAGGGCCAACTAGCTGGCCCAGAATAGAGTCAGCATTTTTCCATCCTCTGATTGGTTGGTTAGAGGGAAACTGTTACAGCCAAGTTCGACTGGCAAAACACGTGTGTAGCTCACTGCACACATTAATACATCTGAGTTTTTACGCCTTAATACAGTTGAACCCACTTATCTCAACCTCGGTTAACTCAACAACCCTATTAAGTCGAAGTTTTTGAAGTGGAACCGCCAAATTCTCGCTTTGTCTTTTTTTTAATCGGTTATGTCGATTTTTTTATGTCGCCGAACCCTAATATCTCGAGCACAAGGGGGGCAAATTTGCCACTTAACGTCAGTTATGTCAGGAATCCACCCTGCTTCTTCTCCCGTGCATGCCCCGCCCACACGGAGCTCCTCGCAGTCATGCTGATCACACACACGTGACTCTCATTCACTCACTCATCCCATCTCCTAGTTAAGCCCCTCACCTCCACACACTCGCGGTTCGTTATTGTTTGTGCGTGATCGTATGTGTTGGTTCATGGCGGTCTGTGTGATCGCGTATACGTATCCCGCTACGTACCCTTCTTCTCGGACTCCCCATTCTCTCTACGGCACTCCTGGATTACCCTGATCCTGCTGTTGTCCATGTTCACGCTGTCTGCACCACGTTTATCCGTTGCTGCCAGCGCTGCGCTTTCCATAGCGCGGATCCGTGGATTCTCTACACGAACTGTCTCTGCTTTCACAGAACTTGGTGGACCGCGCTCCCGGAGCGTACCACTGGATATTACTGCTTCGCTACAAGTATTAATGGATTATCTCCTGAGTATTCTCAATAAACTTTGTTTGCGTTTACTTCGGCTTCCGCCTCCTTATCCACATTACAGGTTATCTCGATCCGCATGACAAATCAAACAAATCGGGGCAACGCTGTTGTGTAAAAAAAACGTGCATGCACATTCTCATTTAATAACGCACATCATGTACATAAAGAAATTTCAAGCACGTTAATATATTGCCGACATATTTGTTTTCGTTTATCTCGATCATCGGTTATCTCGCCGCTTTTTGGCGTCCCCTAGACCGGCGACATAACCGGGTTCCACTTTATACCTAAAAATCGATTTTCCAGAAAAGCTAGACATTGTGAGGAGAGGTCAGTCCTCACTGAAGGCCCAAGTACCAAATGCACGGCCCACCACTGGATAGTTGGCATCTAATCAGGGTGATAATTGGGTGCTATTGGTGTAAATTGCAATGATGTTCTTGCGATCAAGAGATTTGAGATGTGGCTGTTATTTAAAGAAAACTCCAAAAGACAACAACAAATCAATGGATTTTTTTGAGAAATTCCAGGACAGATGAACAGGAAATATGGTGATTAAACAGTGAATGCTCTGGAGTGTAACACGTTTTACACATTTAACCATTATAACAAGAAGAAGGGGGGAAAATGAAATGGCTTTGTCAAGGCTTTATAAACGGCTGTATTGCATCTGTATGGTAGCTTCATGATGTTGTCATGGAAATGGCTGCACTTTCTCTTGACACTAATTGGCTAATGGGCTTCACTGCTGAATTCTACTTATAGTCTGTTACTTATAACAGCTCTTATATACAACACAAAAGCATGGACTGTGTAATGTGTTAAACTGTATAAGAGATGAATCCTGTAATTAATGTGAAATTCAGATAAGAAGAGGTTTTTTCCCCAGTAGAGATTAGTGAACCATTGCTTCAGTACTTTTATTAGTGAAGGCACAGAAATATATCGCCTTATTAGAAAATGGCACTATCAAAGAGTTTCAATAATCATAAACACTCCTAAATCCAATTCTATTCACAATCAGCCTGTGATTTACTTCCCAAAGCATCTGCAAATGAAAAACAGGTATTGAGAGATCTTTGAAAGACCTGTCTTTACATACCCTGCTGAAAAATCCATCTTAATCTGAATAGCTATCTATGCTGAACCCCAAGGCAGCAATTTGAAAATCTGCAGTTAGCTGGCTTGATGTGATTCAGAGAAAAGCACACGATAGAGTTCACCCTCTGAGGTTGGCTGCTGTTATTTGATGGGAGACCTTAGAGGCAAGCAGGAATTGAATATTCTTGCAAGGAATGTGTGTAAGATGACATTAAATGTTGAAAATGACAGAATATTTGGTAGAAGGGAACACTTTCAGAATGACCATGCTAATGGCACATTGCAAGGTATGTTAAAGGAAACACAGGAGCAAGACAGTTCTTAAATGTCAAACATCTATTCATTTTGCCGAAAATTGAGGATGCTGAAAATCAAATTACCTGCAAAACTTAGATTCTACTGGTTTTGTCAATGCTTTAGGAGGTTGTAGTTGGTCAGATAAAGTTGGATTACACTTTAGACATAATGGTAATAGTGAGGAAGACAATTGCATATAATAGGATACAAAGTAAGAAAGCCATTAAGAACATACATTGGTGTGAAATATTTTTGCCCCTTCCTGATTTCTTATTTTTTTGCATGTTTGTCCCCCTTTAATGTTTCAGATCATCAAACTAATTTAAATATTAGTTTGCCCCTAAACCTAATAACTGGTTGGGCCACCCTCAGCAGCAACAACTGCAATCAAGTGTTTGCGATAACTTGCAATGAGTCTGTTACAGCGCTGTGGAGAAATTTTAGTCCACTCATCTATGCAGAATTGTTGTAATTCAGCCACATTGGAGGGTTTTTGAGCGTGAACCGCCTTTCCAAGGTCATGCCACAGCATCTTAATAGGATTCAGGTCAGGACTTTGACTAGGCCACTCAAAAGTCTTTATTTTGTTTTCTTTAGCCATTCAAAGGTGGACTTGCTGGTGTGTTTTGGATCATTGTCCTGCTGCAGAACCCAAATTCGCTTCAGCTTGAGGTCACAAACAGATGGCTGGACATTCTCCTTCAGGATTTTTTGGTAAACAGCAGAATTCATGGTTCCATTTCCATATTTTACTGTTGGTATGATGGTCTTTTTCTTAAATGCGGTGTTACTTTTACGCCAGACGTAATGGGACACACATTCCAAAAAGTTAAACTTTTGTCTTTTCAGTTGACAGACTATTTTCCCAAAAGTCATGGGGATCATCAAGATGTTTTCTGGCAAAACTTAAACGAGCCTTTATATTTATTTTTGCTCAGCAGTGGTTTTCGTTTTGGAACTCTGCCATGCAGACCATTTTTGCCCAGTCTCTTTCTTATGGTGGAGTCATGAACACTGACCTTAACTAAGGCAAATGAGGCTTGCAGTTCTTTGGATGTTGTTGTGGGATCTTTTGTGACCTCTTGGTTGAGTCGTCGCTGTGCTTTTAGGGGTAATTTTGGTTGGCCGGCCACTCCTGGGAAGGTTCTCTACGCTGTTCCGTGTTTTTGCCATTTGTAAATAATGGCTCTCATTGTGGTTCGCTGGAGTCCCAAAGCTTTAGAAATGGCTCTATAACCTTTTCCAGACTGATAGATCTCAATTACTTTCTTTCTCATTTGTTTTGGAATTTCTTTGGATCTCGGCATGATGTCTGGCTTTTGAGGATCTTTTGGTCTACTTCACTTTGTCAGGCAGGTCCTATTTAAGAGATTTCTTGATTGCAAACAGATGTGGCAGTAATCAGGCCTGGGTGTGGCGAGAGAAATTCAAGTGTATTAAACTACAGTTTTAACAGGGGGACAAACAATTTTTCACACAGTACCATGTAGATTTAGTTTTCCCTCAATAATAAAAACCTTCATTTCAAAACTGCATGTTGTGTACACTTGTGTTATCCTTGACTAATATTTAAATTAGTTTGATTATCTGAAACATTAAAGTGTAACAAACATGCAAAAAAAATAAGAAATCAGGAAGGGGGCAAACACTTTTTCACACCACTGTACATATATTAATACATTTTAAATTAATTATTCCATAATCCATAAATAGAAATGTTCCAGAGCACTGGCAATATAGAAAATATCTCTGACCTGGCAAAGACTTTTGGATAATGTTTAGTAGACAGACAAGTTAAATGTCACAGTTTTCACATAGAATTTTTTTGTCATCTTTTTTCTTGTCAAAAATAAGTGAATAGACTCTTCATAAAAAGCACAGCAGCTGAGAGACCTTATCAAAGTGCTCCATGACACTTGCAGAAGAGTTTGGATAAAAATAAATCACACAGTCTCTATTGTCACATTCTGGCTTATAGCCATTTTCTTGTGGTCACTGAAAGTGTGGTTGTATCTTCTTGGTTGTGCTGCTCTGGTGCCTGCTTGCACCTAATATAGAAAAGCTTGTTTCAGCTGTGTGAGCTGTGTATGTGTGTTTCGTCTTCAGTACCTCGAAAGGTATCACAGTGCCCTGGTTTGGAATTCAAAATGATCTCTGCTCCAGAACATCTGCAGAACTCACGAAACACGATTTTGAAATGACATTTGAATACCCCAAAGGTTTCAACCTTATAAAGATAGTGTTACTCAAAGCGCTACACAGTGTTTGATTATATTGTCTGTGTATGTAATAAATGAATAACATATGTTTCATATGTTTTATGTTTCTTGGAATGTAATTGAAAATGCGTGTGACTTAATGAATAAAATGTGACAGGATGTGTGCGTATTAACAATTATTAATCAGAATCGGAATCACAAAGAGGTTTCTTCGCCAAATGTGCTCACACCCAGAAGGAATGTGCCTTGGTGAAGGAAGTCAGAATAGGCAGAGTTTAGATACAGATACATTGCCTGTCAACAGTTAGGAGACCATGAACATGAGTTCATGTATATTGTCTTTTTATGTATATTGTTTTTACAGTGGTAGCATTTACATGAGTCAGTGTGCATTTCATCTGGGAATAAAATGTTTTTATGCCTCGAGGTTCTGGTGCTCGATGCTCGGTATCGCCGGCCAAAGGGCAGCAGTTCAAAGAGGTGGTGGACTGGGTGTGTGCGTTCAATTCAACAAGCAAGTCAGGGTATGCAACCCTTCACTTATCAGCTTTTCCCCTTTGGTGTTAGTAAGAACAAAGAAATGGAGCTTTTCAGGTTACGGATAAACTAAGTTTATTAAGTTTAAAATTAAGCTTCAGCTGGGACTGTTGCAGAGTGCTGACACTGTGCAATCCTTCCAAACATGCTAAATAAACATTTTTCTTCTTCTTCTTCTTCTTCTTCTTCTTCTTCTTCTTCTTCTTTCGGCTGCTCCCATTAGGGGTCGCCACAGCGGATCATTCATCTCCATACCACCCTGTCCTCTATATCTGCCTCTTGCACACCAACTACCTGCATGTCTTCCCTCACCACATCCATAAACCTCCTCCTTGGCCTTCCTCTTTTCCTCCTACCTGGTGGCTCCATCCTCAGCATTCTTCTACCAATATAATTCATGTCCCTCCTTTGCACATGTCCAAACCATCTCAATCTCAAATCCCTCATCTTGTCACCAAAACATCCTACATGCGCTGTCCCTCTAATAAACTCATTTCTAATCTTGTCCATCCTCGTCACTATCAAAAAGCTTTACAGACCTATTGGTAAGTCATTAGCTTGCTATATAAACAATAACACTTAAGATCAACCTGTGCCTTTCAGTTAAAGAGGGTGAGAATTCATCAGTTCTATGGTATACATAAGTATCTAAAGGCTTCTTTAGAAAAAACGGAGAAATGTAGGAACAATACAGGTTTTGATATTTCGGAAGTCCAGAAAGTGATTTGAAAGTGAATTTTTGGCTAGCATTGTTATATTCCATTTAAATTCCCTCAAACATTAAAAACCCTGTTTTATAGCTGCCTTAAAGGATACCACCCAACACACAGAGATCTTTATTTCTATTTTTTTTTTTTTTTTTTTTTTTTTGTGCTTTTTCAGCATGCCAGCAATTTGCACGTTCATCAGTTGCTAGAGCAGCCCTTTTCAAATGCACACTGCAATTTCCTCCACTTTGCTATCTCCAAGCTTGCCAAGTAGTACTCTGTGGGGAGGAGGACAGTGCTTTAAACCCCTTGCACACAAGAAGTCCAGCATACACTGCAAAAATTTGCTGAGTCATAAGACACATCGTTCTCAAAATAAGCCTATTTCCCTCACTGGGAGCCCTAGCATCCAAGATGATGTCAAATTTATTTGTTGTTTAAGTAAAACATGGCAGCTCTTTTTAATGTTGGGGTACAATGGAGTCAGTCAAATCAGAGAAAATCAGAGAAAGGGGAATGTAAGCTACTGTGTATATACTGTATATATATTTATGTATTTATACATTTATACATTTATGCCTCAGTTCTTACCTTTGTCAACATTTCTGTTCTCACAATTTGTATAGAATTTATTTATGGTATTATTCTTATCTCACTATTTCTCTATTTGTTTTTAGCTTAATCGCTTCATTTCTTTTTATATAGAAATAGCTAACTAATGTAACTGATAACATATATCCGGTCTGTGCGCACATTTTCAGTACACCAGCAAGAGCTTTTTAAAGAAGCATCACATTCTAGATAGTTTTTCTTTCTTTTTTTTTACTGTTTTTGTGGCAGGATAATCCATAATATAATGTTAGCTAGATATAAAGCTAAACTTGAGAAATCTCATTTAATAAATGTACGAAATAATACAAGGGCAATTCCAGGGTTTATGGATATTATATGGTCTTTGCACTTACATTGGCTTGTAAAATGTATAGTAGCAGAGGCAGGCTTAGGATCAATTAGGCAATTTAAATATGTTTCTATTTAACCTCTTGAGGACAACACAGGCAAATATTCAAGATCCATGTATTGAGTTACATGTTTAAAACCGATAGTCATTTATGGATGTGGCATCGAACTGACACACCCTTGCAGGACAATACATATTATCTACAAGCTCTGTGAATTTTAAAGTCTCAAATGAACCCAAATACAAATAGGAACACATCGTTAAGAACAAACCAAAAATGAGTTATGGATTTAACATGTTTGAATCTATACCAGATATATTATGTAAAAATCAAGCCATTGTTTGTATAATCAACCAGAGTAATACACGGAAATATGGAAATATTATTATTTTATGGAATTTTTATGGAAAACATTGTGAGAGGAAAATAGACAATAGCAAAATGGCAAGGACCAGCACAAATCGTCTGCTACCACACCACTGCCTTTTTCTTCACATGCCACATTTCTCATTTTGCTGGCTCTCTGAATCTCAGCAGGCACTGCATTATAAGGTGTATCCTCCTGCTTTATAGCTCAGTACGTTCAGCTGTAATATTTACTGTTGCTGTGGAGCGCTGACTCAACAGGAGATCAATCTTACAGCCATTTTATCATAGACCAGACATTTATGCTTCTGTGATTGGATAGATAAGAGACCTCTGGTATGACATAGACAAAAGTATGGTCAAAACCTTTTAGAATCTAATTCAGGATTGGAAACAGAGTTGACTGAAACAATTATATAAAATGTTTTAGGATTTTTGCAGGAAGTTACGTGCTCATGTCTCAGTGTATGATATGAATTAAGGGGTTTGCTGTGGGTTTTTGATGTGCATGTAATATAGCTTTGATGAAATGGACTCCTTATTATAATTCAGCATACTGTATTGATTATTGAGTTTTTAAAATGAAAAGGAAAAAAAAGCTTCAAAGTATAGAAACGCGGGTCTATTGTTTTCATTACATATAGTCAGTGATGTATAATTCTACTGCAAAGTGACAGCTGGACCTAATAAAAAAAAAAATCAATTATTCATATTTTTGAATGACTTAATACTTAGAATAAAAGATTATGGAAATTCTGTAGTTGCAAGATGGCAGATAATTAAGCTAGAGAAAACATAATGGCCTTATAGACTCTATACTGACCTGGCAACAGTGAGGGAAATGTACGTTTAATAACTAAGGTGTAATAACTAATGCGAATAAAAAACAAACATGCAGTAATCAGAGGTCAAATGATTGGGTGTGAGCAGAAAGCATCATCTCCAGTGCTGTAATTTGATGAGAATATGAAAATCATAGCATGGCATAATGATAATAATGTTTATGCTCCTGCTGATGTATAATTGCAGTGGTTAATAAATAGAGAAATGCTTCTATACTGTCCATCACTCGAAGCTGCACAATATGGCCAAAAGTATATGTTCTGTATGTAGATGTCCTTGAAAGAGACCCAAAATTCTTTCAGTTTTAAACAATGCCAATGTTTGGTAACGTTAGTTTGATAAAAATGGAGTATCCTGGCCAGAGCACTGACCTTAACCGCACTGAACACCACTGGGATGAATAGGAATACTGACTGTGCACCAGGCCTCCTCTCCCAGCATAAATGACTCATGCACTAATTTTCTTGTGGCTGAATAAGCAAAAACTCCAAACAGCCATGCTCCAAAAATCTACCGGAAAGGCTTTCAGTAATAGTGGAGATGATTATACCAGCAAAAAAGAGACTAAATCTGGAATCGGACCTTCAATAGGCACATGTTGAAGTGATTGGTCAGTTGTTCGCATACTTGTATTTATAGTGTATACATTTGACCACGTTTTAAAATCTAGTTCACAGGCATTATTGTTTTATGTGCTACATATTTTTATATGATTTTTTTGTCATAACATGGTATATGCAAAACATACAGCCTAGTCAACACTTAAAATCTTTGGCAAATAGAAGCATATTTTAAAATACTTTTAATATGAATTCCATCATTTTGAGGAAATCCATATAATAACAGACAGGAGAACTGTAATTGTTTCCACATTGTTGGCCCTCGTCACTAAATCCCAATTCCATCACCAGTCTACACAAAACCATTGTACAAACTCCCAGAATATTGTTTTACTCATTCCAGGTCTACACCGAGCCTGGATGTTGTTGCTTGACAACTTTACGACAACCAAATCTGTGTTTAACAAGGCCACTCTGGATTACATTAGAGCCCATAAGGACAACAAGTTCTAGCATAGCGATCGAGATGTCATTATCAGTGTTTTCAAAGTTTGTCTGTGTCTGCGGGGTGGCTGTACTTCAACAAGCTTGACAGGTTAACGTCGAAGCTTCCAGCCACTGTATGTGAAGCATCTGTCTACACATCTGACAGAGAGTAGGACTCACGCTGTGCCAAAAGCAGCATGTGATAATGCAGCCCTGCTGCTCACTTGCAAATATTTATCCCTGCTAAAATGTCAGGTAAGTAATTTGGTCTGTGGTGACTTCAGAGTACTGTTTGAGCAGGACTCAACAGAAAGGCTGCAATAAGACAGGATCCATTTCTTTTCAAATCCTGCTTTAGTTTGAGGATGGAAACATAACATGTGCCTTATTACTGTAATTTGACCTATCAAAGAATAAAAGCAATTTTGACAAACATTTTTTTTTTTTATTACTCAAAATGTAAATCACTGTATAAGCAATCTTTTTTATTTAACTTCTTTTAAAGACCAGCACAAATTATCACAGTAGAACAAGTTATAAGCTTCCACAATGACATCAGTATTCGGGTATAATGTGAAAATCAGGGGATCAATCCCACTGGTTGCACACACATCACATCAAGGTGATGGAGGTGTTAGCTCAGGGGTCAAGGCATTGGACTCTGGATTGGAAGGTTGTGAGTTCAAATCCCACCAAGCTGCCACTGCTGGGCCCTTGAGCAAGGCCCTTAAACCTCAACTGTTCAGTTGTAAGTCACTCTGGATAAGGGTGTCCGCCAAAAGCCATAAATGTAATGTAATGACGAACAGAAAATTACTTTTATATCTTTACAACTATTTGTTTGGTAATAAGAAATGAAAACACATACTGCTTCGATATCTTAAACTGAATTACATTTGAATTTCTCACTGATTATCCATATATGGAAATGTCCCCTGGCTTTTTATTAATATTACATTTAGAGTAAGAGATTGGAGAATTTAAAGGCCAGACCTCTTGGTGCGTTTGCACCCACTCGATTATATCAGGTCAATCATCAGAGAGAACATGAACTCTGCACGTCTTTGTTATGAACCATGTAATTTCTATCTCATACATCTTTATGACAGATTCACGGGCACAGTAAAGTCGAGGGTTAGCAGACGGTAGACTATAAAAAGGTTTAAGAACACTGGATAGTAAAATGCAACCTTACTTATTCTCTATGTACAGTACACTGGGGTGCAAACAAAACGCCTGCTCTCTGTACAAATGCTCTTCCCTTTTCCGCTTTATTTTCTCCTAGGAGCCTTGCCACTATAATCACTTGCACTATTCTTCACTCGGTGACATTAGTGTGGCGACACAAGGTGTTTCAGCAACCTATTAAAGAAAACACAACATGAACCCTGTATGTGTCCTCTATTTGCATCACCGATGACCAATTGTTTAGCCAATTAGTTAAATATGGCTGATACATCTGTCACTGATAGGATGTACAGCTCCACTCTCTAGGCTAGAAAAGGTATGAATGCTACTGTCCTGTCTAAACCTATACTTTCCTGGGTATTTACTGTATCCTTTGCACTGATCTCACACTGTCATGTATCTGCATGTTATGAAATCTTATGTACTGTGCCACTATATTTTGTCGCACCAAGGTTGAAGAGGTTTTTTTTTCAATGTACTAAACTTATCCAAATAACTGCCAATAATAAAACACATGACTCAAGATGACCAGATATCCTGATTTGTGTTGTGATGCACAGCATTGTAGTTCTTTGTCACGCAACTTAAGATGATGTGTTGTAGTTTGATAAAAAAAAAAAAAACAGTTTGGACAGATTTCCACAATATTTTTTCTGTAAAATAAAAACTAAAATACAAAGAAAATGTGAGTCACTTCGAGGACGAAGCAATCATCCCTAAGGAGAGACGGCCGATTTTGAATTTCATCCAATGGGTGTGAAGAACGTATTAAAGGCTATTGCTGAAGTGCGGTGTCCATTTTCAAATAAAACTTGACACGTGCAAGTTCATGCTATAAAAAATCATTTGCTAACTACATAGTTATGCCAATCTGGTCAGATTGTTAAGAGAAAAACAAATCTTTGTGCTTGATTGGTTCTTGTTTTTCATGTGAATGATACATGTGATGGGACTAAGGCACACTTTGTGCTACAACAAAATGTAACTTTACTCTTCATTGCATTGTTTGGTATAAATAACCTAAAAAATAAAAATAAATGACCAGAGTATACACGGGTCTTAATTATTTACATTTTGGCAGCCAAATTGCCTTGGTAACTGCTGTACATCAGTTTGTCAGAAGGCATATGTCCTAAGAGGCCATGCATTATAATATTGTTTTTCTTTTTTCCTTTTGTGATCTCGACATAACAATAGTGGTTTTCTTGTTATCACAAACTTAATCCACATTTTATCCAAGACGCTGCACCTAGAACATTCCTCTTGATCAGTAATAAATCTTGCGTATTCGGCATAAGGGCATGTTCTAGAGGCAGCATCGTTGCAGCATTATGGATAATCCCCTCAAGCATTTGTGGCAGCGAGCTTGTGGATGAGAACACATTCTTATGCGTAATCTACCGAAAATTAACTACTTATTAAGGGGAAACCATTTTTGTTATGTCACGATCATGAGAGAATTAAGTTGTGATCACCAAACGAGAACGAAAAATATATAATGCATGGCTTCCTAGTGCTTTCGTAAAAAAAAACAATCCACTTTAGGGCATTTTAATCACAGCAAATGATCTGATGAGGATGCATAAATGAATCCTTATATTGATTTTTTTTTTTTTTCCTTTGAAAGGGGGGTTTAGCTTTAAACCAGCTGGGAAAGGGAATGAAACTTGTGCAGGATTGAAGGCCCAGCATGCCTTCTGCTAGCCTTGCGACTGCCATCCATAGGACATAAGGAAGCATTTTCATTCTCAGCAAAAAAATGAGTTTCACCCACTCCTAGTACCAAAAGGCAAACTTAAACCATCATGCTTTTCAGCATTACACTGGTGGATCATTCGGTGAAATATCTACAAGAAAAACCAGTATCGCGTAGTACATAATGCCCCACTCTTCTCGTCTTCACGTACAATCGTACGAACGAGAAACCGAAATTGAAAAACTCGGAACCCCACACACAGCTCACCTCAACCCTGAGTCTATAAAACTGTACACGAGAAACAGATTGACACATATCAGAGCCAATCATTATACAGAGCTATAAAGCGGGAAGCTGTGTCGGACCAATGAGAAGCTGTAGACAGTAAGTGGGCGTGCCCAGAGCAGGAAGTTCGGTTGCACCAGTAGTGCGGGTAAGCGGAGGGGGGTGGGGTCGGTGCTGCTGTGAGCTGAGCCTCGCTACAGTAGCGCTGTGAGGCAGACGGAGCTCCGGTAACGCCGCTTGAATTTCGTTACCCTGTTGCGAGTATTTCTGGCGAGCGATAGGGGCGAGCCATATTACTTCCCGTTTTTGGGGAAAGAGAGGGAAAAAAAAGAAGAGTTTATTGAGGGAGGACTACTGTAACGACATACATATCTATTATAGATCTCATTTTAATTACAGCCAGGCGGAGCGCGCGCGCACACACACACATTGGACTGGAAATGTCTGAAAACAAACCGAATGATGATCCGAAGTTGTCCACGACGGATAGAGTTATTAAATGTGAGTATGAAGCGCGCCGTGCTGACATGAAATGGTGAAAAGGAGGTGTGTGTGTGTGTGTGTGTGTGTGTGTGTGTGTGTGCACACACAAAATAAATTTTTTTATACAGGGTGTTAAAATAGCTCCACGCTGCCCTGCTGTACTGAAGGGGACCAGTTGCCTGTGTAAGGGGGGGCGAAAAGGGTGTTAGCCGGCTGGAGTGCTGAAAGTAGGAAGTAAAAGGGAGTCGTTTCACGAAGTACACAGCGCGTGTCATTCGCTCGAAAGAAGAAGAGAAAGAGAAAGAGAGAGAGAGAGAGAGAGAAAACGGCGGCGTGTTTTGGTGTCAGTAAGCGTGTGATATCCACGCTCGTACCGTGTTTACTTGTGCGCCACACGGCGTTACACGGGGAGGTTGAGCAAAGCGCGGTGAAGTCCCAGGTGTTGCTCAATAACCCGTGCACATTTCACAGCCAACAACCCCAACACACACTCATTTCGTCTGTTTTTTTTTTTTGTTTGTTCAGTCCGTCATGTTGTATTTAAAAACCCTGACTTTGCTATCACATTGTTTTTATATGTGTTTTATATGTATATTTATTGTTTTATTGCAAGGTATCGTATTTAAGGCGTCAGTGTCCACTATATCAGCAACGATGGGAATTCCTCTTTTTTTTTTAGTGAGTCAAATAAACGAACTCGACTCATTAATAGGAGCCGACTCCCAATCGGCTCACTGTCATTTTTGTTTCCTTTTACCAAACCAAATTTTGCAATATTTCCAAAGTTTTTTTTCTACCTTTCTTGTCTGTAGGAAATAGATTCATGCAGCAAAAGCAATACTTATCATTGCATTTTATATTTGTTTGCCTGATTGGGGGAAATCAGCAACGCACTACCAAATGTCTCTGCATTGATTGTGTGTGTGTGTTTTGTGAGTGTGTGAGCCATTAAGGAGGTTTCTTTTGGTAATTAATCACCTCCACTGATCCACTTCAGGGCAGCCGGAGTGCAGGCGGATCCTCCTTCCTTGTTTTCGAACACACGAGACAACATGCACAATAATTAATTCAAAATGTTAAAATAGGGTTTCAATGGAAAACTCTAAAGAAAGAAAATGGTTCTACTCCTATGTGTGCTATGTCAATATTTGACAAAAAAAAACCCTGACGTGCTCATGAATTACATCTAACTGGTCATAAGTCAGACATTTATACCCTCCCATTCTTTTAAAAATTTTAGATGCTCAAGCCAACGCTATAATGTAGTTTTATTTGAAAAAAAAAAACCCTTTTTACTCCTTGAACCTACAGGTTGTGCGACTATTCCTTTCTAGGGCTCAATTTTTATATGCCGACCGGCTCAGGATGGAGTCTTTGCACCTTCCAACAAGCGCTTCCCTTGAGATCTCTTTGCACTTTCTTTCCACCAAGTTGAATAGCAATAGGTTGCCTTCTACGCAAGCAGGCACTTTGAATACTGCTGTGATCCATTATTTTGCTATGCACGGTTGTAGAAGTTCAAACCCCCCCCACCCGAATATGAATTGATCGCTTTCATAAGAAAGCCCTCCGAGAGCTGATAAGTCTTTTGCTCTCATTCGTTCGGCTGCGTCTCCTCAGGACGCCGCTGTGAAGAGCAATTTCCTCTCGTTGGCCGGAGGATGCGATTGAAAGGACTCCGAGTGCTTGTGGAAGGACCCTGCATTATAAATATTTCACGAGATCATGGCAAAAGGTATCAGAGTAATGGGCGCTGTGGCACAAAGTGCTTTGCTCAGGGTGAATAGGGTTTTGAAAGGGTGGGGATTGAAGAGAGGAAGGAAAGAGTTGCTGCTTCCTTTTTCACCTCATTAGCCGGCGCTTTGATTTAAAGATGTAAATGTAATGATGTAAAGAAATTTATAGCATTCTGCCTAGTTTTTTCTTTTCCTAATAGAAATATTACTGCTAGGGAAAGAGTGACCTCATTTAGTGTTGCACATCTTTCATCAATCACCACTGTCAAGACAAATCATACACATTGTATACCTCTCTTGTCTTCCACTGGAGATGCTTTTATTTCTTAGATTCAAGCACAACACGTGGAGTTAATGAGCACAGTGCGGATTTATTTTCTTTCTTCCCTAAAATGCTGCGTCACTGTTGGTAGAATATTAGAATATTTATTCAGCTGCAGGACAAGGCTCGTATTTGTTTACCTGTCTTGCTCTGCTTGTATTTACAACACGGTCGGTCTCTCTTAAGCGCTGTCTTCTCACCGGCTTTACCGTAGCCACATTGTTTATAAATCATTTTCTACTATATGCAGGCAAAACGTACCAGGTCCTTCCCCTGCACCTTGTTTTGCACACAGTTTTCTCCTCTATGCTGGGGCTAGGAAAGGTTTTTAAGAAATTTTAGACTTTTTGAGTTCAAATTTAGGACAGGACAGGGAAGTGGTAGCTCTATAGTTGGACCACTCATCAAAAGGTCATAACTTCAAATCCCAGAAGCACCAAGTTGCAGCAGCTTGATCCTTAACACACAACTGCACAACAGATAACTGTAACTTGCTCTGTTAAGGCTCATAAATGCTGTAGGACTGATTTGAGAGAAGAAATAAATATATATGCTTCTATAGCATTCAGGTGAATTCATAGTAGCTGTGCAATACGAGGCTGAAATGTTCAGCAGCGTGTCCTTAGTTTTAAACGGCCCTGTCTGTTATGTAATGCCGTGTTCCTTAAGTTTTTTTTTTCTTCGTTCAGGCTCCATGTCGAAGAAAAGACTCGCTTCTTATGCTAATTAAGCTTTTATGGTTTCTAAAAGCAAATCTGAGCGAAAGAAGGCAAAAGAAATGCTGACGGACAGGTCGATGGGCATGCTCAGTCCACAGGTGTGGCTGAATAAGAGCTGAAATGCATTAATTACACCTGCTATTCACACAGCTACAATGTGTTTGTTCTCTAGAAGAGTGGATATTACTGCAGGGCAGCCTGCTCTCAAAGGGCACCACAGATTTGACGTATTATTGAGTTTCAGCACAAATAGATTAAGGTTTTGTTCCAGTACGGGCTAGGCCGTGGGTTGGTGCAATGTAGCGCAGCGGAACCTTTTTGTCTTTTTATTTCTCGCGTTTTCTCGAATTCATATATTAAAATGCACCATTGATAATGGCTGCACCATTTAAAGCTTCCTCCACAATTAGGTTCACTGCAGAACCAGGACAATAGTTATATAATTTCTGATCAGAAGATTATTTTGTATTGTTTGCATAGTTCTGCCTAGCAATTATTATTGCTCATTTGAATCAAAGAGGTGCTAAATGCCGTTTGCTTCACTTTCCCGTTTCAGTCGATGTGTGTGTGTGTGTGTGTGTGTGTGTGTGTGTGTGTGTGTGTGTGTGTGTGTGTGTTTTTTGGATGCCACTTCGTTTGCTTTCTGGGATGGTACTTCGCAGGAAGCTAATTTGATCCAGGGACATGAGGTGAAAATGTGACCATGCTGAACCTGTTTGAAATGCAGTGATGTGACGTGTTAACATGGCTAACTAGCTGATGTCCTGTGACTGGTCAGTGCTGCACAGTGAAGTATTATTTTGAAGCTTCAAGTAGCCCATATGTGAAACATTTCCAAAACACATTCTGGAAATCAAAAGCATTTTGATTCGTTAGGTTTTAACTTTAAAAGTCTTTCTACTCAAATGTGTCCGTTCAGTGGCCTTCATGGGAACCCTCTGTGACCGTTATTTAACATTATCTGAACAACTGGGGTGATTTTTTTTTTGAAAAAAACAGATCCACAAGATAACCCTGGCATTCAAACAGTTTGTTGTCTTTGGCTCCTAAACCAGAATATTTTATGTTGCTCTGAATGCAGTGAGTGCGGTGCAAACCTTGATTTACAGCTGTTTCTATAGTAACGGCAGATCCAAGAGTAGGCCTACTGAATGGCTTAGTGCTCCCTACATATGTCTGCTACACAGTACAAAATATAATGGCTTCTACACCATATGTAGTGCTCTATATGGCATCTGAAGCTAGCTATGATATTTAGCATGGTAGCCAGCTTAACCTATAGCAATCTGGATTTCACAGGTTATTTTTGTAACTGTTGTTTAGGATTCTTCATCTAAGATCTTGAATCTAAGTTGAAGCATAGAACGATATAAGTGTTAGAAGTATGGCATTAGGGCGAGATCTGCCCTCAGGCATGTGTTAGCATGTTGCTAATACATATCTGTATATAAACAACAGATACACTATATGGACAAAAGTTTGTGAAAACCTGAACATAAGATGTGTATGTGCTGTTTGAAAATCCCATTCTATATTTGCTTACCATTTGCTGCTATAATAAGATCCACTCTTCTGGGAAGGAGTTGGCTAGATTTTATAGTGTGATTGTTGAGATTTATGCTGGAACAGGTTTTTGTTTACTAGTTCTAGTGATATATATATATATTGTCCTGTGTATCAGACATATAGAGTATATCAGGTGTTTTAGGATAGTACTGGCTTTCTGAATAATACAGGTGTGGATGTGAGTTTGGTTTTGTTTGTGTTTGCTGATTGGCATCACCTCCCCTGAATTTACTTTCATTTTTTCTTTCAGAGGACCTTCTTTTATTTAATGTTTATGTTCAACCCTGCTCTCAACCAAAAAATAAATCAAATTGGGTGAAGATACAATCTAAAGTAACGGATTGTTTAACATACGTTTTATTTTTTGTGTGTGGTGGAAAAGATATTATAAACCAGATAAAGCCCTGTTGAATGGAGTTTTAAGTTTACTGAGATACAGACTTAGGATTGTGTTTTTGTTCATGTACACAGTCAAAAAAACAATATTTTTTATAACAGTAGCCATTGACCCAGATTAATCACATAAAGTTTAGGAAGTGAAATTTAAATGTTTTATTTTTTTCCTTTGCCTCAATGTGCTCTGTATTCTGGGGTATTTGCACACATGTGAAACTCCTATGTCCTCTATTACCAAACAAACAAAGCAAAGACCAGGAAAAATCAGGACATAGATATAAAACTCCATATGCAGAAAAGAGCATTTAGAGCCATAACAAAAACACGTGTCTGACAATAAAACATTTGCCAGGAGTTGGACCCACTTTCCAACACATTGTGAGCAGGAAAGAGAAGGAGGGTGAAACAAAAAAAAGAGTTGAAAAAAAATTAAAGAAACCTTAGACTTGGCAACCTGTGGATGAGTTCAGCACGGTGAAGGGGGACCACGATCCAAGAGTCTCCAGCCTTGTTAGATGCTACATCAGGATGCATGTGAGAAATGCTGGTAGCCTTCGTTACCCCATGCTGGCTTAATGGAACGTAATCGGGTTGAGACTCACGGGAATTGTTAACGATCAAATAAGACGAACAGTTGGACAAATGCATTAATTAAATCGCTCAATAAAAGACACCTTAATTAACTTGTCTCGTCAGCCAAGCTGTGAGTGCGACTGGCTTCATTTTCTTGTCCTGTTATCCCAACCTGAATAATCACGTATGATTACGCCGCCAGCTCCTTTAGCTCAACACGAGTGACTCAGCAAATCGAGCCTTTTCTCCCTGTGAGGTCGGCTGAGACACCATGAAGCCATTGTCTGGCGATTTTATAACGCAACCGTAGACTGATGGCATGTGACATTTGACTTATGAAGATGGGCAGCATGCTAAGCGAGAGAAGCCCGCGGCCCTGACACCGCCTGCTCCCCGCCGAGTCATTTTTAGTAACTCAAAGTACTTCAACCCCAAGCTTTAAACACCCACTGTTTACTGTGGATTCCGGCGGCTTGTGTGTTTGTCACACCTATGCCCACTCACTCACTTTTATTTATTTTTTTCTTCTGTCAACTACTCAAAGATGGACTTTTCTTCCTGAAGTCTTAAAGTTTTAAAGGGCTTTAAATCCAAAATCTGGCTTATTGGGATCCTATTCTTTAAGGTCTGAAATGAAAATAGGTGTTTCTTTAGTGTAACCGACATCAATATGATACTGTCCTTGTGCAAAGGCCCACAAAAATGGGATGGCCTTTAGATTTTGCATCCAATTTTACATATATTTACTTCTATTTGATTTCTTTTAATTGCATTCAAATTGTATAGTTCTGGGAAACTGATCAAAGCATTCGTTTGTTTGGCTTAGCAAGAATTTCTGAATTTCTATTGCTCTTTGTTCACACTATGCACACTGGCAGAGAATAAAAGCGCTTGACGTTCGTTCATTTTATATCCTTTCTACATATTCGTTTTCTCGACGTGAGAACACCATTCCGTCTTTGCGCAACCTCAGGGCTTCTTCATTACCGATATGTGGTCCACATTTACGGACTCCAACTACAAATCTTGATGTCACTCTGTCTTCCAATTTTGGAATGAAATGGCTAATAAGATATTTTATTGAGATTTTGGGTGTAACCTCTAAACCACATGAGTCAGGGATTACCACTTTATACACTCTGCTCTTTCAAAAAGGGTATCGTTGTGCTGCAGGAGATAATTTGCTAAAACTCGTTTCGTTTAATTCGAGACGTCTCCAACCAAGCTGCCTTCTTCCTCAACCGCGAGTCAGTATGTGTTTCGCAATCCTCCTGACAATTTACAAGACTGCATCGCTCATTCGGTACGTCTCTTGTGCAGTCCTGCAGCGCGTTCAGGTGACCAGGCATTTGTCAAAGTGTGCGAGATAGAGCGCGGCGCGACAGGACGGTCTCGCAGCACGGACGGGTGTGGAGGACTGCGAGGGGCGAGCCGCTCACCGCCACAGACGCTTGTTTTGACGAAAAGAGCGGCAGAGTCTTTCTCTCAGCAGAGCAGAGGAGAGAATAGTGTCTGAGAGGCTGAGAGAAAGGAAGGCAGACTGAAAAGAGAAGCCGGTTACCTCAGCATCACCTCCACAACCTCGCTTTAAAGCCAGCAGAATGTAGCAACACTCTCTGACTGGTGCTGTGAATACACTCGCTCTCCCATGTGTATGACTAAAGCAGAAAACCCCAGCAATTCTTCAGCTCAACCACAAGCAGCAGTGATGGGAAACCATGCCGAACGCGCTGGTGTTGCGAAAGCATGCTGAACAGACACAGCAAGCCTTTTTTTTTCCTCTTTCTTTTTCTCTTTTCTTTTTTTTCTTTCCCCGTCTTCTCCCACTTAGACCGACTCACCCCGGTGCTGTAGCAGAGAATTCTCCTGACCTGAGATGAAATGGGTGAGGAGTTTCCTGGAGGCATTGCATGACCAGCGTAGGAGGGTTTCAGGCAGAGGAGCTAGCGAGTCCATCTGTTCAGCCTGGCGTTTGGAAAGGTGCAGTGTGACACAAGTATGTACTGTATGTACACAGGCAGATAAGCATATGCTGCTTATAACACAGAAATCACAATACAGATACTTGCTTTATAGGTGGGGTTTTTTTCTACACAGAGTAGCAACTAAGGTATATGTTTGTGCAAGTGTTTGCAAGTGATTTCATGTGCTCATAAATATATGTGGTGGGGTGTTTACTTGTTCAGGCTGTCATGGTGTTTTTTAGATGCAAGGGGACGTACTCGGTTTGTGTCACTCTTACTGGAGGTCATGGTGCCGAAATAGCATTTGGCTAATAAAAGGAAGTGTGCTTAGTCGAGTAATAATGTCGAAAAGAATTCGATTACTATAAAGTGCCTCTATTATCCATTCAGTATTAAAGTAATTAACATGACTAGCGTGCGACGAAAGATATCTGACCTGGACTCGGCCTGCCCACATTTCAAAGATGCATTGACTAAATTTATAGGAATTTTTTTTAAAAGTGAAATCCTGAGTGCTTCATGATCAGCCCTTTTTCTTGTCTGATTTTTGTTTGTTTGTTGTGTGAGGGTTGAGGGTAGTTAAGCAGAGATTAAACCAAGGTAAAACTCGTAGGATTCAAATTATTCTTCGTTCAGCTCAAATCAAATGCAGCTTTTAAATGTTCATTACGCTATGATTTTGGTGTCCAAACTCGCATGCATCCATCCTTTCATACACAATAAGTTTGTGGACACCTAAATATTGGTGATCATTCAGCCACATGAGAATTAGTAAAGACATGTATTGGTAAGGAGGCCTGTGGTGCAGTCAGTGTTCACATTCATTCCAAAGGTGTTGACTAGCTTTAAGGTCAGAGCTCTATAGAAAGCCACTCAAGGTTTTCACTCCAACCAGCCAGGTGCTTGCTTAATGCACGGGGATATTGTCAATCTGGAACAGGTTTGGGTCTCCCAGTGTAAGTAAAGGAAATAGGTTTCCCAATAATTTTGTCAATATAGTGTATTATAACAAATGTTTATCATAACTTCAGATATCTTCTCATTTTCAGTTGATGTTAAAGGAACTAGTGAACAAGATGATTAGGTATTTCTTTTTTTTTTTATTTTAGTGTCACACCCCACATGCTTGAAATCAGATTAATGTTGTTTTAAGATGTCACAGTATTATTTACCTGATTCCTTGAGCCAAAAGTGACATTAGCTTTATGTCGCCCCAAGTTGTTGTCTGAAAAACACAAACTACAGAATTAGAGGGTGAAGTCAGAGCCTTGATGAGCTCTGATTAGATTACTTTCGCATTAGCTTATTGTTCACTTCGGCTCGTCTGCGCAGTAAGCTTATGCTCGGAGTGTGGCTTGTCTAAACGGATACAGAGCTTAACTTCAGCTAATGCAATGGAATCCTCATCTCCAGTTAGCGGCTAGATGCTAATTTTGGGGCGGGAACAGGATTCCACGGAAACGAGTACGGAGAAAGCTCGTTTTAGTGACTGATAGTACTAGCTTTTGGTTTAACAGTTTGTTCTGGTGTGCCGTAGCATGTCCCAATCAGAGATCCTGATTATTCCGCTTATTTGAATTATTGTAAAAAAAATTGTGTGCGTTACAGTATTTATACGCATGGTTACACTGTTACAAGCTTTTTTTGTAGATGATTGGTATATGCACATTAGATGACTGATTTTTGCACATTTTACACTGTAGCAGTCCAAATCCAGAGAGAAAATAGTTTAGTCTAAATCACCAGCACTATGTACACCTAGTTGAATAATGATGTGCCTTTGTTTCTGTTTCCTGTTGAATTTTAAGTGTGCCACCAGTGTGCAGACAAACACCCTATTCATACATTTTATGTTTAGTAATTGAGAATTTCATATTCGGTACAGCTTCATGGTCCATGGTTCAATCCTGGGCTCGGGGAGTTTTGCGAGTTCTCCCTGTGTGGGTTTTGTTTAGGGCAAATTTGTTCCTGCTCACTGCAGCAGGGGTTTGGGACATTTTTAATCTTGTTCTTGTACAATGACAGTTCATGTTGTGCGAACTGCTTCACGTATGTGCAGTACATCCTCTGTGGTCATTAGTCACAGCGAAGAAGGAGGAAAGGGGCGCTTTGCTTAACGCAGCGGTTGAGTGTTAATAAGGCAGAATCGACAGTGCTGTCGAATAGAATTGAGGATTGAGAACCAAACCGAGATCATGACTTCACCCGCTTTTAAAACATCTGCGGTTTAGAGGTTAATCGCAGGCGCTGTTTCTCCCTCCCTCATATTAAAAGCGCTTTTATATCGTTGCCATGCCATTAGCAGACTGCATTACCAATGTTTGCTCAGGTGACTTTTTGAATTTGCCAAGCCATTACCGCCGCTGCAAATTGCACTTGCACCTTGCACCTTGCACCTTTCGCTTTTGCAAGATCTGCAGTTCGAGGAAAATGTAAAAGACGATCGGCTCGTTTCAGTGTGTTTACTGTTTACCATGATTGGATTACATGTATTGCAGGTCCGTATCCAGACCACACATATAACTTGTTTGAAATGCAAATCATGCTTCTTGGAATTGACTCGAAACGTATTGCCCTGTTTTGTGTTTATTTGGCAAGCGAGATCTTTGAAGGTCTCTTGTTTTATTAAAAAAAAAAAAATAAAAATAGTATGTTTGTAAAATGTTAGGATGACAACGGTATGTGTTATGGCTCATAGTTTATTTAATACAATTTTTTTATGCAAATGCAATCTTCTATTTCCTGAGTAGCTTTTGAGCTTTTGTCAATAGTGAGCATTTTGCAATCAGTGCATGCCATTACTCAGTTCTAATGCTAATTAGAGATAAGTGGTTTGTCTTCGAGCACTTGAGAGAATATAAAACCCGGTTTGCTTTATGCTTTGTCAAAACCAAGTCGCCACCCAGGCCCTCCCCTATGTAGAGAACATTTTAGCGTTTTAAGGCGCTTCGAGCGAGATTCTCCCAAATCCTTTCCCCCGATATTTCTAGATATTATGGCCGTAACTATTTTAAGGGACTCTGGTTAAGATGCGTTTCGGTTTGGCTCCTCGGCCGGAAAAAGCTGTGTAAAAATATGCGTTTGACATTTCGATCGATCCTATTTCTGCTGCTTTACTACCCACTGCTCACCAGTGCCATGGATAAATATTATCTTTGTAATGGAGGCTAGTATTACAATTCTCCTCAGCCCTGTTTGGGGACGTGTAAGAGTACAGGTGTTGGGATGATTTATTCGTCATGTGACGGGATGTTTTACAGCTTAAATCGGAGGTATAATAAAATTGTTTTTGCTGCTTGCTAGAAGTGTGATGTGTTGGCAGGCTATGGGGGCATGACAGTCATACGATGTGCCTGTATTTATGGGTATTGCGTTTCAGTTTTGCCAGGATGCTCATGTCTGAGGTAGCACACATGCTCCGTCACTAAGCATGATTGCACATGGCATGGAAGTATGTGTGAGTGATATGTCTGCTGATTGTGTTTTTTTTTTTTTTTTTTTTTGGTAAAAAAAATAAATGCAGAATGTGTGCACATGTTTTTTTCTTCCTTTTTCACTGTTTATTAGTCTGCTCTTTCAGATCGCTGCTATTAATCAGATAGAACGCAGGGAGTCCTTGTGCACTCAAACAGCCTGCATCGATTTTCCTCTACGCAGTTCAGCTCAGGTTGCAACCCGCCATCAGCTCTCAGCAATGAGAGTCAAGCCTTTCTGTCTGCTGCTGTTGTTTACAAGCAAAGCAGCCATGTCTACTGTTCATTCAGCTACTAGCCGACCAGTAGTAGTTCGTACAATAATAATCCCAGTATCAAGTACACCCATACACACCACTAAAGCTTCTGATTTGTTCTTAAATGATAGTCATGTATAATTATTCACAGAACTTAAGCATTTTAATCCAAGATTATGACCCGTCTGAATCACATGAGCGGCAGTAACTTATTAATGGCTTGATTTGTGTAAAAGTATTAGAAATTCAGCAGAGGCCAGTGAGGATCTACACTGCTTTGAGAAGAGAGGTATCTAGCACTCCTCGCTTTAGCACTTACCCCCCTCGGCGCTGGCGAGAACGTCCCCCAGATAGCATGTCATTAGATCCTGAGCTCGAAATGTGCAGTGGTAGTGCCAGGGATCAATTAGAGGCCACTTTACTGTTGCTGCCTGTTGTCAGGGAGAGGGTCAGCAACAGACACGGCCATACAGTGATTCAGCTAAATCAGGATGTCTCGGACAGGTTGTTCACAGCTGCACAATTTCAGCGCTCATAACGAAAGCCCGGTCCGCACTCTGATTTCAGGGTATTAATTTGCTTTAATTATTCCTTGTCACGTTGCATAAGATTCTGTGAAAGACCAGCGTGTTCTTTGTATCAGATTATACAATAAAAGAGAACCCGTTTCTCCATGCGAGCTAGTGGTAATATGTAAATGTAGGGCTGCAGCTATCGATTATTTTAGTAATAATAGAGCGATCGGAGCGATCAGAAGGTACTTTTTCTTCATTAAAGAGCAATACTAAATATACACGAAAAAATAAGACGAGTCTCTAAAAATGAACCAATCATTCGTTTCCTTTTTAGAGCCATTTTAATTGCTGAAATTGCAATACAATATCTGTGAAATCTAAACCCAGTTAATGCATTTAAATGCCATATTACATCAAAAGGCGAAAACAAACAATTGTGTGTATATATATAAAAGCATAAATAAAATCTATAAAAATCTATTTCAAATGACAAAAAAAAGAAAAGTAAACACACTGTATGGTTTTCTGTGTTACCTGTCCAGGGGTCTCTTTTATAAACGTGGCTTACGCACAAAACGAGGCTGAAAACGTGCGTACGCCACTTTCCACGCAAAGGTTGTGATTCATGAAAAAAACAATTCATGAGACCCCAGAACGGACCAGAGTTTAGCTGGTGGTGCGTCTGTAATAATGGTCCGTTGGGAAACACAGTGTTCTGTCTGTAGTTAAACAGACTAAATGAAGCCATAATGCTATTTTGTATTCGAATTACTCAAGTTACTCGAGGAATCGTTTCAGCCCTGAAGTCAGATAATGCATGTCAAATATTGCAAGTATTCACATTTTCTGAAGTTTGGCTAGATGTTGCTTAGTTATACGGTACACTCCTGTGCAGAAACAAATGGCCCAAAATGGCAAAATCTGAAGCTTTTAATAGTTTTAATAATAAATTATTGGTCAGGAGAATTAGTGGGAATGAAACGAATGCACCCCTCGAGGCCTCTTTTTCTACTGTTTACTCATTCACTTTATCTGCAATGAACCATACAGGGAATTCTAGAAACAGGGAAATTCACATATATATATTCCAGCAGCACACTTGCAGTCGTCGCCTGCATTTGGTCACAACAGCACTAAATAGGCTGTCGTCATATTCCAGGCTCCCAGACCACAATCTCAGCTCAGTCAGCGTGACGTCTCAGGAGGAAATTCGGCTTACAGCGTAAACCCGGCATTCTCACTCGCTCTGGGTGTAAAACGCGAGCTGATAGCTTTCTGACTGTCACTTGAAAGCCCCTGTTCCCATTAGGAAATTGGATTTGCTCCACGGTGAAGGTTGTTAGGGAAATATGTGTGGACATGCAGGTGAATCTGGTCTTACGTGCCCCGTGCTGAACCCGGTTCAAAAATCAGGATGCTGAGTGCCTACATGTAGAGCTGATGATGTTATTTTATAGTATTTTTTTTAATGTTTCTGGCTGTTTGACATAAACACTGGAAGCACAGTGTGTAATCTCTACTCAGGGTTACTCAGTTTTCATCTTCCTTTGCTAACTGTAGGTGAATGTTTTTTTGTGCACTGCTCCGTGACTAAATGGGAAACGTTAGGCGAGCATAGGCAAGTCGTCTGTCCTTCTGGTTCTCAGCACACTGTGACAGACCAGCCCATATTCAGAGCGAGACTTGAAAAGTCAGCTGCGCAAGTAAACGCAGGATTAGCAGGCAGAGGGAAAGCCCTGAAGGGAGGGGTGGAGATATATATTTTTGAAGTGGGGGATGTTGTGGTGCACAGCCGTGACAGCATGTATATGGAATGCAGAGAGAAAGAAAGAGAGGGGGGGAATGGAATGAGAGTGGTAGATCGACTATGTGCTAACTATATCACTGGGGGTACAGCCTGGCTAATGCTCAGAGCAGCTGGATTGTGCAATATTGCTCATGGCAGTTTGTCTTTTCTCTTGGGATGGGTTCATTAGCCAGAGCTTATATCCGTGCTGACTGCAGGTTTGCTGACCACCTACTTACTCACACTTCTGACACTAAGGATCATTAAAATAGACTGGCATTGTTGAGATATGCTGTAAATTCCTGTGGTATATGATATAGCATTTTTTTTTAAATCCAGTGTTTAAAATTGTATGGATATGTGTATATTTACAGCATCATTTCTTTTACGCCACTTTCACATTATTGCGGGATCCTAAGATTTGACCCAACACCCATTAAATACTAGGATATTAATCTAGATTTTTTCTCAGTATGATAAAAATCAATATATCTAAAAAAAAAAAAAAAAAAAATAGCTGATAATTTTATTTTTATTTTATTGAAGCATATTCTGTGGCTTGCAAGGAAATTAAACCGATCGGTTTACATTTTGTAGTTTTAACGTTTAATTTCAAACGATAGGAGTGGAACCTGATCTAGAAATGTACTGTTGCAACACATCCACTGTAAGGTTTGACATAGTGTGTGTTCTGAGATGCTTTTCTTGCTCAACACAGTTGCAAAGAGCTGTTACTATACACTTCCTGTGAGCTCGAACAAGACGATCCTCTGACCTCTGCCATCAACGGGTTGTTTCAAACCGCAGAAGCGCCGCTCACAGGATGTTTTTTTGTTTTTAACACTCTCCTGTGTAATATCTAGAGACTTTTCAGCGGAGGGGGGGAATCCCTGGAGATCAGCCGTTTCAGAATTACTGAAACCAGCCAAATTGACACCAAATGACTAGGATCACATTTTCTCCCTGTTATTATGTTTGGTGCGAAGGTTAACTGAAGCTGCCCGTGCGGTTTGGTAGTTTTCAGCATTTGGTCTTGTTTTGATCTACTGAACCAAGACCACACACACATGAGCCTGTTGCATTTCAGATAACAATAAATATTATTATTATTCTATAAACCTCAGCAGTATAGGGATGTCCTTTACCACTACTGTGGTAAAGCCCTAGATTAGTGTGATCTTAGATTGAACATGTTTTCTATCCTGAGCCCTGATTCAGGTTCTACTACTGAACACACACACAACCAGCTTGGCACAATTTATTGACATTTCACGACCAAAAGCTCGATGCTCAATATGCTCTCGTATCTAAATTGTTCTATCAGCTCATCCATAATAATGAGCTCAGGAACAGTTCACCGCACACTTTGCATTGTAACACGGTTGTTCTCCTGTATGCTGGAGTTCACACACGGTGGTACCGTTTTCAATCGGGTAGATCCTGTTTGCTTATGTAAGCTTTATTTGTACAGCATGGCAGGCCCTGTAAAGACGATGTAAAATCAATCCTGACGTTTCCTTGTTAATGTCCCTGGGCGTTCCGTGCATGATTCCTGAGTATCAGTGTTTACACTCATTACATCTCCATGCTATCATTTTACTATGAGGCTATAGGACAGTTCATTTCTTATAGCATTAGGCGAAAAAGTATATATGCTGTACTATTAAAACCGTTTAAACTCCCAGTGTGTAATTCACCCACATTGCATGAATCATTAGCTTAAAATGGATCCTGTGGTTCCAAGGAGCACAATCCCAATTCTGTTTCCTCTTTCTTTCTTTCCGTTTGTCACTTCACTTCTCTCAATCTGCCTCGTATCCTGAATTCCCAGCACTACTCAACCTACCACACAGTTCCCAAGCCATTAAAACACAAAACCAAAGGTACCCCAAACAATAATAAAGGCAGATAACCGGGCAGATCGCGGTTACATGACTGAAATGCATCTTTTTCTGCTTTCGTAATGTCTAGTGGCTTCATAGCTCAGCGCTCAATCTTTGATCTGCAGTACCTTTGTACTTTTGATGAAGCGACGAAGACGCTCAGCTTGAACGGGCGCAGCTCTATAAAATGAGTTTGGCTTCTGTTTAAAAAAAGCCTAAATACAAACTGGCTTGATTTGAGATTCGAGGACTTGTACTGTATTCTATGACTCAGCACATGCTTCTGCCATTGTAGTATTTATCATTTAAGATCTATGATAAGGATTCTAGATTTAAGACTGTAGACAGAAATTGATATTCCCCTCTTTGTATAAATGCAGCGGTGGCGCAGAGGGCGACTGTGCAACCTGGCAGCCGCAGAGCCCACGGTTTAAACCTGAGCCATCATGTACCATTCGCCAGTAGGTGGATTGACAAAATTGCCCCAAGGTGTAAATGAGTGTGTGAATGGGTGTGTTTTTTGCTTATTTTATTATTTATTTTTTGGTGCACTAAGATGACCTGGTGTCCTATCCTGGGTTCATTTGCACCTCAAACCTAGTATTTATGGGATATGCTGCAGATACGGCATCATTCTCACCATCTTCGGTGTGCACAAAGTCGCAAACACCCCCGAACGGCTAGTGGCATTGCGATTGATAGGACAGAGATTGTATGAAACCCTCCTCCCTGAGAGATTATTTTCACTATTTTGCCTTCTCTGACTCCTGGCCACAGACGTCTGTGAGGCCGGCAGTTTAATAAGCACAAATGTTCTGCAGTTATGTCTGCCTCAGATGCAAGCAGGTACATGAGGCCAGTGTTATCATTTCAGCTGAGTGCAAGGTTTCTCCTGGAATATGATTTACTGTTATTTATCTAAAGAGATTGTAGTGGGAGCAAGAAATAAACAAATGTTTGACCAAAAATACACCCACAGTGATTTAGATGATAAGAAATAAGAATATAAACACACAATCTAGTTTGTGGACATGTTCGAATGAAGCCCAAGTGAGACAATACTTGTCCATACTTCGTCATAGAAGGAGGTGAATTGTTTGGACTAAGCATGATCTAGGTGGTGGAGATGCAAATCATTTTATCATTCAAATGATCACTCAAAGCAGGGGGCTCTATTTTTTATTAGCCCAAATCTGACATTTTATATTTGTAGATAAGCCCATGATTAGTTGACTATAAGACTGCGTACAGGACTCTCGTGGCAGAGGCTGATGCTCAAGATCGATCTCTAATGTGAATTCGACACAAAGTCAGAACATGCGTTAAATCTCAGTAGCAGTGAGCACCGAACGTTTGCTTCATTCTCGAGTAAGCACAGAGTAGCACTCATGAGATATCTCTTTCTTACTCTAAATTTGTTTCTTTCCTGTGTTCATGCATGAGCCGTCATCTCTGGGTTCAACATATGCCACTGACTTTATAGTAACATCTGTCTCTCTGATCCCCACCTCCCTCTCAGGAGCTGTCGTCTCGCTCTCCCTGCTGTTGCTTACTGTTATCTCAGTAGGGTGTCTAGCTGTGCTCGGTGTAATTAATATGGCTGTTTCGTGCTGTAGGCCCGTAAGCGTTTGTCAATGTAAGCGGCAGGATTCTAAAAGGAGTAGCCAGGCCGTGTTGCGAGGCATGCTAGAAAATCTCACCGCCATAGCAACCCCTGGCTGGTTTCACTTCTGTCCAGTGGTTTTTGCTAGTTTCTGTTTTATTTCATCATGCGCTTTTGAAGAATAGGGCGAATTTTTATTTCAACTCGCTTTTTCCGCCAAGCAAAACGAACCCTCGTGGTACAAAAGACAACCTTGGCACGGTTTAAAAAAAAGAAATCTGGGAACCTTCTGAAAGCGGCGTGTTGACGGTAACCCTGTCGCGGGGTATAGCTACGCCTATTCGAGCCCACTATAGCTCGTAACTTGAGCTACGGTCGGAATGTGTCGGACTGTCGGGACAGCCAAATGCAGCTTCTCCCTGGCCTGTGTTGAAGGATTGGATGTCTCTCCCCCCCCCCCCCCCCCCCCTGCATATGAGCTCGTGTACGTGTAAGACCGCACTTGGATAGCACCCACGCAGTGTCGATCAGAGGACACCCTCCTCAGGCTGAGTATTTATAGCACATCATCTCAGAGAAGTCGGGGAAAGTCCAAACGGAGCACTGCTCCATCAGCTGCATTTTGCTTGGATCTTTCTGTCTGCCACCTCGAGAGGATTCACAGCCAAAGTGACACAGTAAAAAAAAATACAAATAAAATACAAAAAAAGGTAAAAGGGTATAATAACACATTTCGCAAGTTTTTATCAGACTCACTTTTTCAGCTTAAAAGTCATTACTTGTATCCCAGACAGGCCTCTGGTCACCTGTTGAGTCAGATAGGTCTTTCTGTTGTTTTTTTTGGTTTTTTTAGTCACATCACACCAGATTTGCTTTTAATTCCTCACCAATTTGCTTTTCTTATCAATATTCACGGCCAATCACAGTCTTCCTGTCTGTTCTTGCTAACCACCCAAACACCTCCAAGAATCTATAATAGGCCTGAAGTGAACGCATGTCATCCAACCCAATAAACTGTCTGTTTCTTCTACTGCTTTGTAGTTTGGTTGGTTGGGCAATAAATAACGCACCGATATGAAATACCAAATCAAAGTGTACTCCTGCATAAATGATGATTTATGCCTGTAAAGCTTAAGTCCATAAACTAGACCCCTGAGCTTGTTGCCATGACAGCAAGTCTGTATGCTTGAACCTGATTCAGAGCAGACTTGTTAATTGAAACCGAGACTGGATTGCACATTTAGAATCATAAACAGACCATGAATTTCATGACAGTAACTGTATTAACTGTATATGTAACTGTATAAAAATTGTATTGTGAAACATCAGTTTAGCAGGGACCTTGCTATTGAGTGATCAATCCAAAAAGTGATATATCCTCCATCCTTACCATCACTTCAGCTTCCATCCTGCAAAAGCTGATGCTATTGTATAGGACCAGTACACAATCACACAATCATTTATAAATATATCAAAATATTTCCTCATATTGAAGGTGCCAGACTCCGCGTGAGTGGAACCACTGCTGGTGGAAGTGTGTGTATGCTGAATAAAATAAAAATCCAATTAATTAATTCTTTATTTTAAAAACTTTGACCCTTAATTGTGAAATCTTTTGCACTGAAGTGTCTAAATGATTAGCTGTACTCCAAACTAATAAGTGTCCCACGATCTTTGACACTTGTGTAGACATGGACGCGCACGATTCAACGAAACAAAAAAAAAAAAAAAAGGGTGCGTCACAGATTATAGCTTTTCAAGAACTTCTTTACAGCCAGAGTGTCCTTCTCCTGTCCCTCCACGCTGTACTCATAGACTGCACATGTTTCCTTTGGCTGTTTTCCTTTTCACTCTGTGGCTCTTTGAACCAGCCATCAATAACCCAAGACAGAGAAAAATGAAAGCATTAAGACGTATTCGGTTGAGACCCACAGCATCATTTCCTATTCAGACTAACGATTTTTTTTTCTCTTCAGGACAAATCCCACTAGCAGCTGAACAATTCAATGCAGTGCTGCTGTGAACGCTAGCCAAGGCTGCGACTGATAAATAGAACAAAAAGTCATTGCTGGGGTTGCAGGAATACAGTGAATAGGACCGTTTGTGGCCAGGGATCTTGATTTAAAATGGATGGGTATCGACCACTAAATTCAGCTCAATGCATAATGAAGTATTTCATTATATTCATCATGAAACACCAGTGAAATAATCGATTAAACTAGACGTTTCTTTTTCTGAAAATAAACACACTGTGTAAGATGTGTGAGAATACAAAATACAATTTGTACACTATATAGACAAAAGTCAGTGTTACAAGATTCCTGTGTGCCTTTTGAGCATCCCATTACACCTTTGCTGGTCTAATAACCTCCATTCTTCTGGGAAGCTTGTGGAGATTTGTGCTCATTCAGCCACACGGGTGTTCGAAAAAAATTCAGGTACTGATGTAGGACGAGGGGGCGTTGAGGTCAGAGCTCTACAGCAGGCCACTCAAGATCTTCCACTTCACCCCATGTAAACTATATCTTCATGGAGCTTTGTGTGCTGGGGGGATTGTCCTGGTTTGGGTCTCCTAGTTCAAGTGAAAGGAAAATTTAATTCTACCACATCTAATGAAATTCTATACAATTGTGTGACTTTAGCTTTGTTTGGGGAAGAACCACGTATGGCTGGAAACGTCAAATGTCCCAGTAGTCTATACAGTGTACCTTTTTAATTTCTTAACCATCTGTTCTGTCTCTCTTTTATTACGTTGTCTCACAGTATTATTACACACACACACACACACACACACACACACACACACACACACACACACACACACACACACACAGGGAGCAGTCTCACCCACACTGTTCCACATGCCTCACGCTCAGATGACGCAGTCACCAGTGCTTTCATAGTTCTTAACAACTCTACCCGGTGCTCAGGCTCCTTTGGGAGGAATGAGGTGTAATTACTTTAGCTGGCATAGCCACATGGCGCTCGAGATTCTGTTTGATGTGGGTCAGGCTCTCGCTGGGCCCCACAACGGGTGCTAAGCGCACCAGGCTAAAATAGAGCATGCTCGTCCCTGAGCCGTGTGCCGAGTCATTACATTTCACACATAACACAGGAGGCAGAGCAGATGATGGAGACAGAGAGAAGCATTCATTCCCTACCAGCTTTCTTCCCTGCCTCTCCCCATAGACCCTCCTCAGGAGCAAGGGAGTTTGCCCAGCCTCAAGCTGTGACCAGAAAGGAAAAAAAAAAACATTTTAAAACATCCTTTTTATTCGCTCTTATCGAATTTTTGTGTAATACCTGGTGTAAGAATCTACTTAATGAGTCGCTGGTGCCTCAAAACATAAATCAGCAGCTGGCAGTCTGTTGTTTTGCTTTAGAGCTAAAAGCAACGGTTAAATGATGACTGTGTGAACACAAATTACAGCCCTCTGAGCTTCATGCGGAGAAAAATGGAATCTCGTGTGATTTGAAAAACACCAACATGTTGTAGTGCCCTGTTCAAGACAGTTATGTGTATGGAAGAGCAATAATTAATAAAGATATGTGTAACCAAAAAACATTTGTTCAGTCTTGTTCACCCTCTGGTCTACGATTGGCTAGTACTTCCGCAAAAGAGCTGTATTTAGCTCGACAGTAGACTCTGCACAAATGCTGCTTATGTATTTCTGGTCAAATCTCAGCCTGTTCCAGTGTTACAATGCCCCTGTGCACAAAGCCAGCTCCATGAATATTTGGTTTGCATGGGTTGGAGTAGAAGATTTTGAGTGGGCTGCTCCTGAGTTCTGACCTCAACCCTGTCGAACAGCTTTGGGATGAAGTGGAACGATGACTGCACCCCCAGACCTTCTCACCCAACATCAGTGCCTGACTTTACTACTACATCCGGTGGCTGAATGAGCACAAATCCAAACTCTAGTGGAACATCTTCCGAGAACAGTAGAGGTTATTATAACAGTGAATGGGGACTAAACGTGGAATAAGATGCTCAAAAAACACATACTTCCGTGAAATTGACTGAAATTGATCATATATATTTGTTATTTCTAATTCTCCCCAAGCACACTCCAAAATCTACTGCAACATCTTCACCAAAGAGTGGATGTTTTTACAGCAAATGGGGTCTAAAAACTTTCGTCCATATAGCGTATGTATACGAGATATGAAAATTCAAAATTATGGAAGTAACTAAAGTATTTGCCACCTTCGCACAATTATCATCAATAGCAAAAAAACGGCTTCCGGTGCCGCACCAGGTGTGGTATATGTGCGCATAGTGCGTCTTTCACACTGATTGTACGCACACATGCTATATATCATAGTGACTGTACACTGGATGCCTAAGGAACATTTTCAGATGTTTACTACCAAACGCAAATTTAATTTGTAGACCTTTCCATAGAGCTTCCTTGTTCATTAACTGACATCATAAGGGCTGTTAGAACTAAAGTTTTCAAAGAGCGCCGTGTCACAAATCGTCAGTGAATCTTGGCTTTATTTATTTGCCATGCGCATTGATCATAAGCAAAAAAAAAATGGTTTTGTCTGAATTCAGAACTTTTATTCAGTATGTCACAGAAGCAGGAATTATAGCTTTAAGTTGTCTTGATTGGGTTTCTCCCATTGTTCTTGGCAGATCTTCCTAGTTGACAGCTAGTACCTGAATTTCCCCAGCAATCAAAGAATCTTCCTAGCTAGCATCTCTGCCATAAAAGCCTGATTGATGGATTATTTCTGAGCTGGCTGTCTTTCTGGCTGGTGCTCTCATCTTTGTGCAGGACTTCTAAAAGCTCTGTTAGAATGGCCACGGTGTTCCTTCCCAAAGCAATTCTCGCTCAGGTATTAACTGTGGCCAGACAGCTAGCTTTAAAAAGAGTTCTTCCATGTCACAATGATGACGCACAGTGTGGTCTTGGGAGCAATGTTGAACGTAGGTTCTTTCGACTTCATGGCTTCCTTTTTGGTCCGAGGACCTCTGTACATTGCGGAATTATAAAAACGAAGGTATGTAGACTTGGTGGCTCTCACCTTTCGCTTAAAGATGCCCCACAGGTCTGAAAACATACCTGGCAACTTTATCACCTTCATGTCCAGTCATGTTGAGTCAGGTCAACTGCAATCAAGGCAACCAATGCAAACAGGAAGCACCTGAGCTCCATTTAGAGTGCATTAAGCTTTTTATTAGACTAGACTTTTCATGGTAATTTATTTTAATGTGTGTATATATAATAATAATTCCATAATTTCAAATTATTTGTTGTATTCATTTGTAATCAGACCCTCATGCACTCTGCTATACAAAATCACAGGATGATTTCTGCAGATTTAGAGCTTTATTTGCAAATACAGTGAACTCGATTTCTTTACAAATCAAATCTTTTTACAAAAATGCATTTCTTATAATAATCGTCTGACCCTAGACTTCCATCCTGAACGAGTTTTGAGTAAACAATCTTTCTTTCCGTTTTATTTTAGTACATAAGTACATGAACACGTTTTTGCTAATGCACATACACTGCAGATGTGCTTTATGGAGATTAGGGTCAAAAGCAGCAGCGTAGTTTTTTTTTTTTTGTGGCCTCTGTTTTTCACTTTACTGTGCATTAATGCAGTTTGAGATGTTTTAATTGAGTTTTGCAAGGAGGTGTCATGTAGCTATAGTTTTTTTTGGATGCACACAAATATGAATATACATTTTCCGGATAAATGTAGGCTTTTTTCCCCTCTCTTTTTACTTGCATTTGGTAAGTGTTTGGTTAGTGTGTCATTATAAACAGGTATTTAAATGCTCCGCTGGCTTACTGTTTCTGTCTGTGTAGTTTTCTCATCTATTCAAATGCCTACTCAAATTACCTTTACCTTTCTCCTCTCCTGCTGGTTTACTTTTTTCATTCTCTCTCTCTCTCTCTCTCTCTCTCTCTCTCTCTCTCTCTCTCTCTCTCTCTCTCTCTCTCTCTCTCTCTCTCTGTGTGTGTGTTTTTTAGGCTTATTCTGCTCTAATGCTTATTTGCATGGTGTCTTTAAACACGGCTTAATCCTGTGTCACACCATTGTGCGAGTTGAAGCTCTGAATGTCTTCGGGCTCGTCATCCAGTGCCACACATGTACAGACACGCAACACATACATTACTTACACTCCTGTACCTGCTCCTCAGGTGTCTTACTCACACACGTTTTCTGGCACACAAGCTCGCGTTGTCTCTCCGTGTAACCGTTTCAGTTACCTTGTTTGTCAGGCGAACTCGTTCCACTTCCAGACTACACGTACAGGCATACACACAGTAGGACGCATGGCAGCGCTCGTTAGTGTCTACTAGAACCTGCTGCTGTTTGAGAGATGGAGTGGAGGATGTTGTCACGATTGTCTCGACGATCCAGCAGGTTGTGTGTGTGTGTGTGTGTGTGTGTGTCTCACTCTTCTTCCTCATGCAGCAGAACCTGTATGTTTTACCCATCACGCCAGCACAACAGCACAAGTCAAATATTAACCTTCGGTTAAGCCGAGCTTCACCGCTTTATATTCTGACTCTCGTTAAAGCACTAGAATCAGAAACACGTCCACACCACACACTTATTTATCTACACAATTATTTACACAGCTATTACTTGGGGGGGCTGATAAACCACTAGGCGCTCAGGCAGAAGATTCCGTATACAATTGCCAGGTATGGAAAAATCCACCATGAATTTGCATTTGTTCATTTCCAGTACTTGATGATTGAGGTCAAGGAGCATATCCCAAGTACACTTGAGCTAAGGTGGAAACACACA